>NW_026617012.1:0-19997 GCF_000801105.2 Raphanus sativus | reverse complement strand
TAAGAGCAGCATGCAACCTGTTGTTTATCCGAAATGATACGAAATGCTATGCTGGGTTCTGGCTCTTCCCCTAGTGTGTATAACCTACGGGGGAGTTCTGGAATATCCATCCTTTTTGTCTGCAAAATAATCAAAGGACAACATAGAAGTCAGAACACAAGCTAAATCAATCACGCCTTAATTGTTACTCCAGACGACTTAGTAGACGACTTTAATATAAGTCGTCTGGAAAGTCGTCCAACTGGACGACTTAGTTGGCGACTTATATTTAAGTCGTCTGAAAATCTTCCAATATGACGACTTATATTTAAGTCGTTCTACTAAGTCGTCAAGTTGGAAAACTTTCCAGACGACTTACTTACAAGTCTTCCAGTAGAAAAATTTCAAGCGGACCTGATTAGTCGCAGAAGGAGTTGGAGTACTCGTCATTGTGGTTATTAGATCTGAAAAAATAAACGTGAAACGGTGAGAATGAGTAAATTGATAGAGACAACGTTTTATGTTCATCTTTCCTCCTCGAGATTGATGACTTACCGGCGTTAGTTAGGGTTTACAGAGAAATGGCGCTACGGTTTACAGAGAGAAAGAAGCGGCGGCTAGGGTTTAGAAGAAGCGGCGGTGCTAGCTAGTTTTAGAGGAAGTGGCGGGTTGAGAACGGTTGGTGAGCACGGTGGCGAGGGCGACGATTTGTTCGGAATATAGTGGAAGCGGGGGCGCTAGGGTTTAGAGGAATCGGCGGCGCTAGGGTTAGAAGAAGCTGCGGCGACAACGGTGAGAATGAAGTGAGATAGATAGCCGACGTTGAGAACGATGGTTTGTTCGGAAATAGTGGGAATTCGAATCGCCTTTGATATCGCCGGTGAGAAGAGAACTGTTAGGGGTTTCTGAATTTCGCGGAAAATGAAAAAAAAATCACCTTATATATTGGGGTAAATAATCCGGTTAGCTTTAAGTACATTGGTAAACTTTAAGGTTTGGTCCGGTTTAGACGACTTATTCTGGCTGATAATGTACATCAGACGACCTAATATTTAGTCGTCTGTGCACAGAAGACTAAATATTAAGTCGTCCCAGACCCTAAAATGAACCCCTAAACTAAAATGACTAAATTAACTTACTAACCACGTTATAAAATCAAATTATAATTCAATAGTGTTTACTATACACAGAAATGAACACGCTTAGGTAATTTAAAAATTTTCAAAAACGGTTTTAATGCTTTCCAAAATCTAACCCTAAGAACACATACAATACTACAACATATGTTGATGAAACATAAACTAAGAATATCATGACTCACTACTTTCACTCATCTGGGCTGAAAACTTTTTAAATTTGTTATATATTAATTTATATCTCTTAAGACATATGTTAATTACATAATTCCAATTTTTCACTTATCAAAATATTTTTTACAAAATTTTTAAATTATGTTTAAGAATAACTGTCCAGACGACTTTAAGTTAAGTCGTCTGGACGACTTATTTTCAAGTCGTCTAAACAGACGACTTGCGAGGGGTAGAAACGTAAAAAAAAAATCTGTTTTTTGTTTGTTCACAAGGAGATAGTCGTAATTTCAATAGTCTTTTAGGTTACTTTTGCCTTTGACCCAAGTTGGGATATTCTTTTGGGTTTGACTCCAAGTTTTGAGTCACACTTGGCAATTCTCCATTTTCCCATCTATCTATCCATGAAAGGCTGGAGCGGAGCCAGTGACGCCGCCGTTCCTCCATTGTTGATGACGAGCTCGTCCATCGTTGCTAGTTTTGATATAATTCCAACATTATTAATTTATAGAGGTTTCACTCTATGAGATTTAGGATATAGATATAAGATTAGTATTAAAGTTTGTGATAATATTAGATTTGAAGTTTTGATTTTCCGATCAAGTTTTTTTTTTGTGATGATACTATATTAGTTGTTGTTTTTTAAATCAGAATTTAAATTTAGGATATAGGTTTATGATTTGGGTTTGGGTGAGTTTAAAATTTAAAGTTCAAGTATTAAGAGATTAGAATGTTTAGAATTTAGTGTTTAAAGATTTAAGTAGAGTTTCGGAATTCAAATGGCCACAAAATATATGTGACAAATTCATATATTGATCGAAACAAAAACTCTAATCAATATCAGAACTCAAAGTTCACTATAGTATTATTTTCCTTAATTGATTCACCCGCGATTTTTAGGAGAGAAAGATATTTAAATGAATGTCGGTTGTGATTGGGCCAGAATTTTATTGGGTTGGAGGTGTATGATACGCTCACTCACAGGCAATTATAGCTCACTGAGTTTGTTACAGAAAAAGGACGACGCATTTTCTTCTTCCCTCTCTCATTTTTCTGAGTTTCTTTTGAATTTCTTGTTTCTCTCTCTCTAACACTAACAATGGCGGAAGAGGTGACGAAGCCATGGGAGCCCATCGCTCAATCAATCCAAAACTTTTGGATCGGCTACGAAGAGAGAGGAGAAGGAGACTTGAAGAAGTTCTGCGAGGATGAAAACTTTCCGAAAGAGTGAGTTTGTTAATTTATGGTGAGGTGATTGTTGATTTTTATACATCTCTCTGCGAGCGATGATGATATGCTTACGTTTCCAGATACTATGAGTAAAGCTCGCGAATATGTGATGTGATGATGATATGATTGCTCTGTTTCGGTCGCAGGGCTCAATATTCAATTTGATGTTGATCTTATAATATAAATTTATATGTGGATGTTGTGATATATTGTGATAATGATGTATTATAGTTAGATAATGATGTAAATATTAGAGGGTTTATCTCTAATATAATCGGTTAAGTAGATAAGGACAAGTCGATGTATATATATTGAGCTCTAAGCTCACGATGAATAACACACAAATATTCAAGTATTACCTTGCTTTACATGGTATCAGAGCATAGATCCAACTAAAGATCTGTTCTCGTTTTATTCTTGCTTTCTTTTCATTGTTTTCTCTGTGATCATCATCTACTACGATCATGGGGGATGGAAAGGCAATTGTGGCCGGCGTGACCGGAGAGAAAGGAGCAACTTCTCCTTATTCAATATTTGCTTCTGATAATCCAGGAGTCTTGATCACCTCTGTTCAGTTGAAAGGTGAAAATTATAATGAGTGGGCGACAGAGATGTTCAACGCACTTCAAGCCAAGAGGAAGGCAGGTTTCATCGATGGAACGTTGAAGAAGCCACCTGAAGGACACGCAGATTTGGAGAGTTGGCTTAGTGTCAATTCTATGATCGTTGGTTGGCTAAGAACGTCAATTGAACCTAAAGTAAGGTCGACTGTAACCTTTATTACAGACGCACACAAACTTTGGGAGAATCTGAAAGAGAGGTTCTCGGTGGGGAATAAGGTGCGAGTTCATCAGTTGATGTCAAGACTTGCTTCGTGCAGGCAAGATGGAGATGCAGTAATTGATTACTATGGTCGACTTGCAAAGATGTGGGAAGAGTTGCAGACATATCGGCCACCACCGCCATGTACTTGTGATGCAGCAGCCCTTTACGAGAAAGAAAGAGAGGATGAGCGTGTTCATCAGTTCGTTATGGGACTGGATGAGTCACGTTTTGGTCATGTTGTTACTGCTATCATCGAGGCAGACGTTCTACCAGATCTTGGTAAGGTGTATAACAAGATAGTGAGAGAGGAGGATCGTTTGAACTCAGCAAAGACACGAGAACAGCAGCAGGATGCAGTTGGTTTTGTGTCTCGGCGTGATAATAACAATGGTGATGTGAGTGGAGGACGCGGAGGAGCGCGTGATGAGTTTGGTTCACAAAACAGAGGAAAAGATCGAAGTTGTTCAAATTGCGGGAGAACTGGTCATGATAAGAGTACTTGTTGGCAGTTGATCGGCTATCCTGAGTGGTTTACTGAAAGAGGAGGACGCGGAACTCGGGGTTCGAGTAGAGGAGGAGGCCGCACTGGATCAAGCAGATGAAGAGGTCAGTCAAATGCGGCTTACGCTACCAGTGCCAATCCCGGTGGAACTATCCCTGAGCTTACTGCAGAACAATGGAGAGCGATCACTCAAATATTGCAGGAGAAACCAAGTTCTGATAAGATGTCTGGTAAGAAAATGGGAGATGTGATACTCGATACAGGGGCATCACATCATATGACTGGTGATATAAGTCTACTTACTAATCTTGAAGATATATCACCTTGTAAGATTGGCTTTGCTGATGGAAGTAGTACAGCGGCAAAGCAAATAGGCGTGTTGCCTTTGTCTAAGCACATTTCTTTGACTGGTGTTTTATACGTACCAGACCTGAATTGCTCATTGATCTCTGTGTCGAAACTCCTCAAGCAATCAAATTGTTTTGCGTTTTTCACAGACACATTGTGTATTTTGCAGGACCGGGGTTCGAGGACGCTGATTGGAGCAGGTGAGGAACGTGATGGGGTGTACTATTTTACGGATGTTAAAGCTGCTCGTGTCAACAAGGCTACGAAGGTGGAGGATACAGTTTTGTGGCATCAGCGACTCGGACATCCAGGGCTTTCAGTTTTATCTTCTTTATCTGTGTTATCTGGTGTTAAGTGTTCTGCAAGTTTAGATTCATGCGAGGTCTGTTTTAAGGCTAAGCAAGCAAGAGATTTGTTTCCCGAAAGTTCTAATAAAACTAAAGTTTGTTTTGAGTTAATTCATATTGATGTCTGGGGGCCTTACCGAGTTCAGTCTTCAATCGGAGCCTCCTATTTTGTGACTATAGTAGATGACTATTCACGAAGTGTGTGGACCTATTTGGTTCTCGAAAAATCAGAAGTTAAAGAAGTAGTGAAGAACTTCTGTGTTTATGCAGAAACACAGTTTGGTAAGCGTATCAAGAAGGTTCGCAGTGACAATGGCACAGAGTTTATGTGTCTAACTTCATTTTTTAAGACAAAAGGGATAATTCATCAAACTTCATGTGTGGGGACGCCGCAGCAGAACGGTAGAGTAGAAAGGAAACATCGTCACTTATTGAATGTAGCAAGAGCCTTGATGTTTTAGGCAAAGATGCCAATTAAGTTCTGGGGGGAAGCAGTTCTTACTGCGGCTCACGTCATTAATCTTACTCCAACCAGAATACTCAATGGGAAGTGTCCTCATGAGGTGTTGTTCGGATCATCTCCATCGTACTCGAAGTTACGAGTTTTTGGCTCTTTGTGTTTTGCGCATAAGCAACTACGAGACAGGAACAAGTTTGTTCCTCGTAGTAGAAGGTGTGTATTTGTGGGATACCCTTTCGGTAAGAAAGGATGGAAGTTGTATGACTTGGAAACAAAAGAATTTTTTGTGTCCAGAGATGTAATTTTCAGAGAAGAGGAGTTTCCATTCTATAAAGATATTGCAGAGAAACCTTCAACTGTCAGTATGGAGATATTTGACGATGAGTTAATAACAAATGAGGTGGAGGTTATTAACGTCAGGGGGAGTAATGGCGATCAGACTGATTCGTCAAAAGATACACTAGCTTCTCAGGACTCTGCGATCATCGAAGTTGGGCCAGAGGTCTCAAGTACTGATAGACAAAAAGATGGAAATACAGAGAGAGCTTCTCCAGAAACAGAGTGTGCACTTGGTAGAGGACAACGTGTTAAGCAACCTTCTGTGAAGTTGAATGATTACGTTACCTACAAGGCAACGTGCAAAGATAGTACCCCTCACGTCCTCACCAACGATCGCTCTTTCAGTGTCTACTTCGACCCGGCCTCAGGTAACACGTTCTTCCCACTTACTGAATATATTTCGGATAACCAATTTTCTGGTGGACACAAAGCCTTTCTTGCAGCTGTTTGTGCTGACAGCGAGCCTAAGAATTTTAAAGAGGCTATGCGTGATAAGAGGTGGACGAATGCTGTGTACAAGGAAGTTGATGCATTGGAGGTTGCAAACACTTGGAGCGTGGTTGATTTACCACCGGGGCGAGTAGCTTTGGGAACAATGTGGGTATTTAAAATCAAATATAACGCTGACGGGACTGTGGAACGATTCAAGGCAAGGTTGGTGGTGCTTGGAAACCGACAGAAAGCTGGCTGTGACTATGACGAAACGTTTGCTCCTGTGGCGAAAATGACTACAGTACGGAGTCTTTTGAAGATAGTAGCCACTGAGAACTGGGAGGTGCATCAAATGGATGTGCACAACGCTTTTCTCCACGGTGATTTGGAGGAAGAAGTATACATTAAGCTTCCGCAGGGTGTTCATAATTCGGATCCAACTAAAGTATGTCGGTTACATAAGTCTCTTTATGGACTGAAGCAGGCTCCTAGGTGTTGGTTCGAGAAACTCACAAAGGCACTTGTCAAAGCAGGCTTTGTTCAGTCTCTGTCCGATTACTCTTTGTTCATATATTCTCGTGGCAGTGTCGAGATTCGGGTGTTGATTTATGTTGATGATCTCATCATTTGTGGAAATGATGGAGAAGCAATTGCGAAGTTTAAAGGTTATCTTGGTGAATGTTTTCACATGAAAGATCTAGGAAGGTTGAAGTATTTTCTTGGTATTGAGATTGGGCGTAATAAAGAAGGTTTTGTGTTGAGCCAAAGAAAGTATGCTTTGGACATTATCAAAGAGACTGGTCTTGTTGAGTCAAAGGCGGCTGCAACTCCTATGGAACAGAATCATCATCTAGCTACTGACGATAGTCCTTTCTCGACTGATCCAGCGCGTTATCGACGTCTTGTAGGAAGGCTTATTTACCTTACCAATACAAGACCTGATATTTCCTACTCAGTACACATACTGTCCCAATTTATGCAGAAACCACGTGAGGGTCATCTGGAAGCAGCGCTACGAGTTGTTCGTTTTCTCAAAGGGACAGTTGGGCAAGGAATATTGCTTAAATCGGAAACAGATTTGCAGGTTTCCATCTACTGTGACGCAGACTGGGCAGCGTGTCCACTAACAAGGAGGTCTTTGACTGCTTATGTTGCGATGATAGGAGGTTCGCCGGTTTCTTGGAAGACAAAGAAGCAGAAAGTGGTGTCGCATTCGTCAGCTGAAGCAGAGTATCGGGCCATGTCGATTGCAACTCGTGAAGTTCAATGGCTGCGACAGCTCTTGAGGGATTTGGGTTTCGTGCAGAAGACTCCATCTCGTCTTTTCTGCGACAGTAAGTCGGCAATCTATATAGCAACGAACCCGGTGTTCCATGAACGTACTAAGCACGTAGAGATCGACTGTCATCGGGTTCGTGATGCTCTGAAGTCAGGAGTAATCACTGCAGCACACATTGGTACTAAGGAGCAACTGGCGGATGTCTTAACGAAGGCCTTAGGAAAGGTTCAGTTCAATCATCTCATGTCCAAGTTGGGCATTTGTAGTACGCATACTCCAACTTGAGAGGGAGTGTTGTGATATATTGTGATAATGATGTATTATAGTTAGATAATGATGTAAATATTAGAGGGTTTATCTCTAATATAGTCGGTTAAGTAGATAAGGACAAGTCGATGTATATATATTGAGCTCTAAGCTCACGATGAATAACACACAAATATTCAAGTATTACCTTGCTTTACAGTGGACGAGGAGTCTCTCTGCGATAGTTTCCTTTGATGCGATGATGATTTGATTGCTATTCTCACTCCATATTCAATTCGTTCGGTACATATATAAGCGAATCTGATGATAATATAATTGCCTCTTTTTTTTTTGCTCACAGATTCTCAATATTCAATTTGATTGGGACTGATGATATAAATTTCTCTGTGGATGAGTCTCTCTCTCTCGCGCGGATTGCTTCCTTTGATGTGATGATGATTTGATTACTGAGTTTGCTTACTACTATTATCACTCAATATAATTCAATTCGCTCGGTACATATAAATATATATATCTGTATATATGTGATAGTAGTGTAGTGGATGGATCTGACGATATACAGTGTTGATTTTGGTCAGTTTTGATGTGATGTTTCTTTTCGAGTCTCCAGAATTAGTTTGATCTTGTGTTTGATATTTCCATAAGTTTTCGTTTTTTCTGGTCAAAAAAGTTCTCTTTTTCTTTCTTGTTTCTATATATATCAAACATTTAATTCACTTATGCACCTGCGATTTGACCTTATTTCTTATGAATATTTATGTGTTATAACTGTTATCTTTTTCAGCTTTCTTGCTGGCTTTCTCAACAAAGTCGATGATGAAAACAACCAGAAGTCGCCAAGGTCCACTATGATTTCGCATTTTGCTGCTCTGAAAAAGAAGATGAAAGCGAGAATGTCCACTAAGAAAAACAGAGCCAAGAAGGCTGCAGAGAAAAGAGCTCTTGCTGCCAGGGAGGTTGAGGAAAGGGCAAGGAATGCAGCTGAAGAACACTTGCGCTATGTTCTTGTGACCACAGATCAGGAGATAAAGCAAAACCTGGCGGAGATGAAGATCAAGGCAGAAGATAACCGCGAGGCTTACAAGAAAAACCAATCTCTTCGTGCTGCTGAAGCTATACTCCTGAAGAAGGCACAGAAAAAATTAAACTCCCGTATCAACCTCTGCAATGAGTTCAAAGGCATTAAGTAAGTATCACTTTCTTTTCCTCATTTAAACGACCAGTTGTATTTAACTTCACTTCTTTTTTCTCTTTTTCCTTATTTTTTAAGCATTGAGAAGGCCCTCCATGGTGACAAGGGAGCACATTCCGAGGGAAGCAAGAGTGATTAAGTGGATCCATAGCCTATTCTCTCTTTTATAATACTACGTACTTTTGTTAATAAAGCCTTTGATATGCTGATATGATATGTTTTCATGATAATACTTTGAGATGCTGATATGATATGTTTTCATGATAATACTTTGATATGCTGATATGATATGCTTCATGATAATACTTTGATATGCTGATATGATATGTACAATATATCTTTTTTGTATCGACTTAACTTACTAGATTGGTCAAAATTGGGGGGAGGGGGGTGGGGGTTGTACTAATAATAATAGTACACTTATCATTTACTACATAACACATACGACCAACGAATACAACAAGTAAAATGGCACACACCATGATATCATGTAAAAGACACTATACTTCAACAAGTTCAGATTTCTTTTCGCCCAAGTAAAGTAACTTTCCGATGCTCTCTGGGTTCCAAAAGAAAACTCTGCTTCCGCTGTTCACACGTAACCAAACTTAATTTTGTTACCCCCATTTCCAAGTGTATGAAGCATGTTTATAGGAAAAACCCTTAAGTAATTCTTAAGTGGGCCCTAATAATTTTTTAATGATTATTATTAATACTGTAATCTCTATTGTGCCACATACAAGCTAAGATACGTGACTTCAAGACCCAATTTAAGCTACGTGCTTTGCTTTATTCTCCTTTTTTCTTTTATTTTGATTATTAATTTAGCTAAACAATTCTTTTAAGGTATGCTGATAAACATGGTCTCTCGTAGCATAAATTAGTTCTCCCTAAATATATATATTTAAAAAAAACTATTGGATTGACTTCATAGCAAAGGAGGAAACTCTTTGAAGCCAACGACTATCGCAATCAAAATTTAGGTGACATATTATTATCGAGAGTTTTAACGTTAAAACCGCTCAACTATTTTGTTTTAGGTAAAGATCCTCAAACTAAAATTAAGTATTTAACGAAACAATTCACAAACTAAATTTATTTAATTCTCCGATCATAATTACCAATACTATTAGTAAATCTTTAGTTTAGTAATTTTTACATTAAGTAAACGTAGTTGGAGAACTTTACCATTAAAATAAAAAAAAATAAAAATATTCAAAATATAATACCATTATCTAAAAATTAGTAGTTTTAATTTTCAAATTAGCATTTTTTAAAAATGTTTACAAATATACGAGTCTGTTTTTTCTTTTAAAAAAATCAACAATATTACATATGTATAAATTAAAAATGTAAGAACCCAAAAAATATAACAAAAATTCTCTAAATATTTACATGTAATAAAAATTATCTAAAAATTTAAAATATAAAAGAAATATAATAAAATTATATATTATCTAATAAAAACGTAATAATAAATCTTTAGATAATTTTATCATAAAGAGTATACAATATTGATAAACAAATCTATCATAAACAAACACACTAGCTATAAACACGACGCGGGTAATATTACAAGTTAAAGAATATACAATATTGATCTTTAAAATGTATGCAGGGCAGGATATCAAAAGTAACAAGCAGTGGCGTCTCCATAACATAATCAAAATAAGCTCATTGTCATAAACCAGAACTTTAAAAGTTACAAAACAACATGATGCTAACAAAGATCAAAGGTGATAACCACAAAAGATGGAGCAGACAACGAAATCTGCCACGAGAAATTACCGTCACAAATGTGTAAATCTAAATCTGCAAAAAGAGAGCCAAAGAATGATAAAAGCTTCTACTTTATACATATCTAATTTGTATAGTTTGTACCTAAAACCCTTTTTGACATAGTTCATGATTCACAATTCGATTGTGTGAAATTGGAGAATTTTTTATAGAAATTTTCAAGAGGCAAACACGTAAAAAAAGAGAAAATGATTAGTTCTTGGAGAAAAAAAGGTTTTTCGAACCGAAAGAGAAAGAGTTTTCACGACAAAGGTAGATGATAAGAAGCTTAGTTTACGCTAATACGCTTTTAAATTTTGCGTGTGACTGTGTATAAAAGTGAAAGACAAATTTGAAACTACAGTAAAACTTCTATAAATTAATAATGTCGAGACTTTAAAATTTTATTAATTTATAGATATATTAATTTATAAAAGTTTTATTTTTTAGATTTTTTTTTTAGATTTTTTTCTATTTTTATTAATAAAAGAAGAAAATATTTGATTTTACCGTATATACATTGTAGGGCTTTTTGCAAAAGTGACTCAAAACTTGAAGTCAAACAGAAAACTAACATTTTCTTTTGACTCTTTTTTTTTTGAGTTTTTAACCCCACACCTGCATTTTATCTACGAAGATGCCATTAACTTTTTATTTTTTTTGTTTTTCGAAAATGGCTTCTTTACTGTCTCAACCTCATATTCTTCAAGTATTTACAATATTGCCACTGCCATGAATAGTGAGAACAACCTTGTACGAACTGTTTGGAGCTTTTAATGCCCTTTAATGCACGTAAATCTCTTTACACTCTCTCTGTTTCAATTGTTATGAACTAAAAACAACATTTCTTTCACTTTCTCTCCATATTCATCCAAAAAACTCAAGCTTTTGATTCAAAATATGGGCGATGGTTGACAGAGCCATATTTCTTTCGTTTTGACTTACGGTTGCTTTCGTTTGAGGTTCTGGGTGGTTGGAGAAGACCCTGTGTGCAAACGAAGTCATCTCACCTAGTTTAAGGTACGAATTTGAATTTTTTTTCAAAATCTGTTCGCGTAGAAGACTTACAAGTAAGTCATCTGTATGTAGAAGACTTACTGATGAGTCTTCTGGTCAAACGGACGACTTAAACTAAGTCGTCCAGCTTTGTTTGTTGAAAAAAACACTCCAGACGACTTATATATAAGTCGTCTACGAGAAACAGGCTAGTTTTGCATTTGACCGAATCGTGTCAGATCTTTGACTATTTCTGGACGACTTATAATTCAGTCGTCTCTGGGAAAGTTAAAATTTTAATATTTTATTAAACTAGACGACTTACGTGTAAGTCGTCTTAGGTTAGTTTTGTAATTGAAAAATAAAACTTCATAATTAACTTTTACCAGACGACATAATATAAAGTCGTCACGTCAGAAGACTTAATTTAAAGTCGTCCGGGGAAAGCAAAGTCGTCCATAATTTTTCCCAATTTTCTGGTCAAACCTTGCTTATCCCGGACGACCTTAAATTAAGTCGTCTAGCTGGACGACTTTTAGTTAAGTCGTCTGGAGAAAGTTAAATTTCAAGTTTTATTTTTCAATTACAAAACTAACCGAGGACGACTTACATGTAAGTCGTCTAGTTTGAATAAAATATTGAAATTTTTACTTTCCAGAGACGACTGAATTATAAGTCGTCCAGAAATAGTCAAAGATCGATTAGGTTAAATGCAAAACTAGTCCGTTTCTCGTAGACGACTTATATATAAGTCGTCTGAATTTTTTTTTTAACAAACAAAGCCGGACGACTTAGAATTAAGTCGTCCCTTTTAATTTTCAATTGCAAAAGTGACCTCTTTAAACGACTTACCTTTAAGTCTTCTGGACGACTTAATTCTAAGTCGTCTGCGATAATGTTTATTGAACTTCTTCATTTTCTCTATGTTTACTAATGTGTTTTATTTTGAATATTTGCAGATGATTTTTAAGTTACATGCAGTGTATGGAGAATGGTTGTTGAGAGATTTCCGTTGGGATTTTGTGGTTGATGATCTCAAAGGAGCAAGATTGTTTTTATTGAATGAAGATTCAACACATGCTGAACTTGTTGCAATGGCTCAAGAAGATTATAACCTGGACATGAGATCAGTGACTGTGGAGATTAGCTACTCATTACCAGCAGAAATGATGATGACTCCAGGCAGTCCTCCCATTCATGTTACAAGTGATAGACAAGTTCGAAACTTGCTCGAGATACTCAAAACGCATAGAGTATGTCTTTGTGTATCAAGCCGCAGCAAGGTGGAAACGGTTTCAGAGAAAAGAGAAGAAGCTGGTGAATGGGAAGAAGATGTTGGTGATAATGATGAAGCTGGTGAATGGGAAGAAGATGTTGGTGATAATGATGAAGCTGATGAATGTTTTGAAGATGTTGGTGATAATGAGTCTGTTGAAGATGAAAATCAAGATGGGGAGGAGGAAAATTGGGAGGAGGAAAATGGGGAGGAGGATACTGATAACACTATTGTTGGTGAAACGGATCAGAATGGTGGGGATTACAGTCTTTATGGAAAGGTTCAAGATGAGGACGGGGAAGATGATGATAATATTTGTTTTGAAGAAATTGAAAAGACATATGCTAAGACAAATGCTATTGAAGGAGGAAAATCGGATTGTACCAGCATCTATGTCAACCAGAGTTTTGTTAGCAAGGATGCACTGCTTTCAGAGCTGCGGTTGACAGCAGTGAGGGGTAAGTTTTCTTTCAGAATATACAAATCATCAAAAACTCTCCTTGTGGCAACATGTCGGGTTAGCGGTTGTGGATGGAAGATCAGAGCGAGTGTGAAACATGGGCCAAACACGTTTTGGGTAACAAAGTATGTGGAAAAACATTTATGCTCAATTGGAGACCGAATCGCTCAGTGGAGACATTGTACTCCAAAGTATGTTGGTAGTTTTTTCATTGATCGTGTTGGAATCATTGATGGGATAACTCCACAGCATATCACTGATGCAATGAGGAACATGTTTGGCATGACACTTGATTACACCACTTCATACAGAGCACTGTTATATGCACAAAAATTGGTGAGAGGATCAGCAGAAGAAGGGTATTCGCGTCTGCCTTCATATCTCGAGCAAATCTCCATTGCAAATCCTGATTCTATCACGGCTATAGAACTTGATTCTATGAAAAGATTTAAGTATCTATTTCTCTCTTTTGGAGCTTCTATCAAAGGTTTTAAGTAACAGAGAAGGGTCATTGTGGTGGATGGAACTCACCTAAGTGGAAAGTATGGAGGTGTTATGTTAGTTGCAGCCGCACAAGATGGCAATTTTCAGATATTCCCATTGGCTTTTGGGATCGTGGATGCTGAAGATGAACTTTCTTGGGAATGGTTTTTCACAAAATTGGCTAGTTGTATATCTCATGACAAGCCTCTGGTGATAGTCTCCGACCGGCACGCGGCCATTAAAAGTGCGTGTGAGAGGTGTTTCCTTGGGCAACCCGAGGAATATGTTATTATCATCTTCAAGATAACATTGTCAAAAAGTTTAAAGGGAAACATCTCATGTACTTGGTGAAAGGGGCTGCTTATGCGCACACGGTTTACGATTTTGACCGGTACATGGCTGAGATACGGAGTGCAAACCCGGAACTTGCAACGTATTTGGAGAAGGCCGACGCCAGGCTATGGTCAAGGGTTTATTGTAAGGGGAACATGTTCAACATAAAAACAAGCAACATCGCTGAATCTATTAATTCCGCACTGAAGCGAGTAAGAGGATTTCCGATTCGGTTCCTGCTGGAGTTCATAAGGCAGAAGTTAGGAAAATGGTATTGGAAAAGGAGACAAGATGCTTTGAGTCTCCCAACTGAACATAGCCGGGGTGTTGAATACTTGCTTGCTGTTCGATCAGAGATAGCGGATACGATGACGGTCGAACCAATTGATGGATGGCGTTTCTTTGTCAAAGGTGGCAAAATGGACTGTGTGGTTGATTTGGAACATGTAAAGTGTGATTGTGGTGTCTATGGAGTGGAGAAAATACCTTGCTCTCATGCTATAGCTGCTGGAACACATGCTGGTTTGCATATCTCCACACTTGTATGTCCACTTTACTCAAAGAATCATCTGTATGCAGGATACTCAGAGAATATATATCCTATCGTGTCACAACATATTGAGGAACGAGAATGCTTTCCTCCAGACGTAAAGCATGGTCCGGGGAGACAGAAGAAATCAAGATGGCAATCTTGGTTGGAGCTATCTAGGATGAGAGGACACAAACCCAGGAAGAAACACAGGGCACGGAGATGCTCAAACTGCAAGGAAACTGGCCATATGAAACCACAATGTACACAACCAGTTGACTAGTTGTCCAGACGACCTAAATTTAAGTCGTCCAGTCTTGATTACTCGTCCAGACGACTAATTGTTAAGTCGTCCAGTGTTTCGTCTACCAGATAACCTTTAAGTAAGTCGTCCAGAAGACCTTCTACTATCCCTTCAAGTGTATTTTTTTTAGACGACCTTTTACTAAGTCGTCCAGTGTATTTTATTTTTAGACTACCTTCTACTATCCCTTCAAGTGTATTTTTTTAGACGACCTTTTACTAAGTCGTCCAGTGTATTTTATTTTTAGACTACCTTCTACTATTTTTAGACTACCTTATTTGTAAGTCGTCCAAACCTACCAGACGACTTATTTGTAAGTCGTCCAGCTGGAAAACCTTCCAGACGACTTATTTGTTAGTCGTCCAAACCTACCAGACGACTTATATATTTACAAATCTATACAAAGACAAGTTCAAATAAATCATACACAAGTTAGAAAATCTATACAACGACAAGTTCAAATACAAATACAGAAATCATACACAAGTTAGAAAATCTATACAAAGACAAGTTCAAAGCCATACACAAATCTAATCATACATGCCCACGAACATATCACCATCCTCATTCTCTTTCAAATGCTGATCAACAAGCTCCGTCCATATAACCACCACCATATTATCCCTCATAGTCTTCGCATTGGACCTAGCAAAGTCTTTAGGGCTAAAGGGGACCCCAAGAGCATGACATTCAATGTACTTTAGAGCGTACACGCCACAATCACCATTGTTGGCCGTGGGTACATCTTTCAGCCGTCTCTCATATGTGTATCGCTCCAACCCGTATGTGACCCTTCCTTCGTCGGTGCCTGCGCACTCAACAAGCAGATAAGGGACCATCTCGAGAAAAGGCTCCATTATCTCATCCCATGCTTCTGGTATGCTAGATGTAGGTTTGCTGTCCCTGACGACTATGTGCCTCTTAGGGATCGATATCCAAATAGCAACCCAATGTTTGTTGTCCAAGTTCACTGGCGCATAAATATCATCAATGTCCTCCCCCCACTTCTTGTTTGATTGGCAAAATGAAGGCATTGATCCGTCATAAAAACTCGACGCCCCACCAGGTATCATTCTTCCTAAACCTTTGTGATCAGGTTCCGATGCTTTGAAGAACATATACTGGTCTCTCCAAGACTGGGAAAAGTTGTGATCCAGGAAGCACATTCGCTCGCTCCGGAAAGCTTGTGGGTTCTCCTGATACCTCTGCCTCAGCACATTAATCCAAGCATCTATATGCTGCATATAAAATAATACAAGTTAGAACCTACCAGACAACTTATTTGTAAGTCGTCCAGCTGGAAAACCTTCCAGACGACTTATTTGTAAGTCGTCCAGCTGGAAAACCTTCCAGACGACTTATTGGTAAGTCGTCCAGCTGGAAAACCTTCCAGACGACTTATTGGTAAGTCGTCCAGCTGGAAAACCTTCCAGACGACTTATATATTTACAAATCTATACAAAGACAAGTTACCAGACGACTTAAAGATAAGCAGAAGACTTACTACGTCTTCCAGCCATCCTTTGGGTGTCCGGAGGATGTGATACCACCAAGTTGGTGATGTACGTGGTTTGTCCTCTTGCTTAGTGAAATAATGACTGCAAACAAAAAAGCAATCAGTTTTGGTAGACTAAATCAAGCTATTATGGGTAAAGCAATCACTTACGGATCAGTTTTCAACCAATCAGCGAGCTCCTTCAACTTAGGTGTGTTTAGTGTGGGAAATGGATTATACTTTGCCACTCTAAGGAGTTTCTTTCTCTTTGCCGTATAAGGAGATATCTGCGTGGGAGCAGGTTTCTTCGTTCGTTCACTCCTTGCACGCACAGAAGCAGTGGGAGCTTTTTTGTCCAATACAACCAAGCTCGGTTCTGAAACTGGAACGCTTGGATCGGTGGAAGCGAAGCTCGGTTGTTGATCGTTGGAAGCGAAGCTCGGTTGGTCAGTGGAAGTGAGAGGAACAATCTCTTTGGAGGTGACACCATCTGCTTTATCCTCCGGCAAGATCTTATATACCGAGATCGCCTCATCTGCTGTATCCTCCGGCAACAATCTCTGCAATAAAAGTTGCACACAAGTTAACCCTGGACGACTTAAATAAAAGTTGTCTAGACGACTAGTTGACCCTGGACGACTTAAATAAAAGTTGTCTGGACGACTAGTTGACCCTGGACGACTTAAACGTAAGTTGTCTGGACGACTTAAACGTAAGTTGATACTAACCTCTTTGGGCAGAGGAGAAGACTGTTTCTTTTGAGGAGTAGGCTGTTTCGTTTGAGGAGAAGGCTGTTTCTTTTGAGTAGTAGGCTTTACCTTTTGAGGAGTAGGCTGTCTGGTTTCAGGAGTAGGATGATTGGTTTGAAGTGTAGGCTGATCCTTTTGAGGAGTAGGCTGTCTGATTTGAGGAGTAGGCTGTTTGTTACTAACCCCGGTTTCTTTGGCTTGAGGGGTAGGCTGTTTGTTACTAACCCCGGTTTCTTTGGCTTGAGGGGTAGGCTGTTTGTTACTAACCCCGGTTTATTTGGCTTGAGGGGTAGGGGTAGCCTGATTGGTGACACCAACCTTCTTCTCCACAGCTTCCAATCTATCGGACATCTTCCTAATCTCCCTGATGCACTTCTTAAACCCATCTTTCATCATGTCAACTACGTCCTTCATGACAGCTTCCAATCTATCGGACATCACGTCCTTGAACATATTTTCCAACTCCTCTCTGGTCACCCAACTAGCCTCTTCTCTAGCCTCTTCTCTAGCCTCTTTAGGAGCCTCTTTACGAGCTTTCTTCCGAGGTCTCTGATTGTCTTCCTCCTCCTCCTCCACCTCCACCACAACCATCTCTTTGGCTCTTTTCGATGGAGTCACAACCTTAGGTTTTGTACCAGTGACTTCCCAGCAATCCATGGTCCACTTCCACGGTCTCCGATCATACATGACTTTAATGATGTTCTCCGCGGGCACGTCCTCAACCTCAGAGTCCTATTTTGGCCACATTTCACTAATGTCCTTCTCAACAAAGTTGATCACGCGGGTCTGCAGTAAATAGAAGAAGAATCGAGTTAGATATTTGAACAAAATACTAATAGACGACTTAATTATAAGTCATCTACTAAGTCGTCCAGCTGGAAGACCTTCCAGACGACTTATTATAAGTCGTCTACTAAGTCGTCCAGCTGGAAGACCTTCCAGACGACTTATTATAAGTCGTCTACTAAGTCGTCCAGCTGGAAGACCTTCCAGACGACTTATAATAAGTCGTCTACTAAGTCGTCCAGCTGGAAGACTTTCCAGACGACTTATTATAAGTCGTCTACTAAGTCGTCCAGCTGGAAGACCTTCCAGACGACTTATAATAAGTCGTCTACTAAGTCGTCCAGCTGGAAGACTTTCCAGACAACTTAATTAAGTGAAGATGGAAAGGTACCTGACTCAAGATAGCAGCTTTCATGAATCTGCGGCCTCTGCTGCTCTCATAAGCCAGAATCGGTGGAAGCGGACTGTTTTCTCTGAGGACTACCAATACTAGCACCCATTCCCGGCAGAGCTGTGTACGCCCAGACCTGAAGAACTTGTATAAACCCATCCACGGTGTAACAGCCAGTAATCTCTTTGTTCCACAAAGAGTCCATCAGCACCTTAAACGCGACTCTCCCCCATGGATAATTCTCAAACCGTTCTAAATCCATCACTAGCCTTGCCAGAGTAGCTCGTGTAGCGGCTGAAAACTTTCTCCCTTCAATGAATCCAGTGAAGATGGAAAGGTACGTGAGCCGCTTGCGATCTTCCGTGGACCAATCCCCGCATATCTTCAGTGCATCTATTATCTGATCAGTAGTTGGCCCAGCTTCCAAATGAACTCCCATCATCCCCCAGAAAGAAACCATCTCTGGGGTAACTTCACATTTTGGTGTCTCAAGGTCCTCGATGTACTCGCAGTTTAGACCAGTGATCATTTCACTCTAACAGTGAAAACCTCACAGGTTCTGGACCAACGAGAGACCACATCTCGTACTTCTTCTTAATGTCCAGCTTTAAACAGAGCATGTGGTGAACCAGCCTTGAAGCCCAACCAAATCCCTGCTCCTTGAACTTGATGAAAACTCCCAATCTCGACTCCTTGAGCTCTTCAAATTCTTTCTCAGTGAGAGCTCCCTTAAGAGCAGCATGCAACCTGTTGTTATCCGAATGATACGAAATGCTATGTTGGGGTTCTGGCTCTTCCCCTAATGTGTATAACCTACGGGGGAGTTCTGGAATATCCATCCTTTTTGTCTGCAAAAAAATCAAAGACAACAATAGAAGTCAGAACACAAGCTAAATCAATCACGCCTTAATTGTTACTCCAGACGACTTTAATATAAGTCGTTTGGAAAGTCGTCCAACTGGACGACTTAGTTGACGACTTATATTTAAGTCGTCTGAAAAGTCTTCCAAATGGACGACTTATATTTAAGTCGTCTACTAAGTCGTCCAGTTGGAAGACTTTCCAGACGACTTACTTACAAGTCTTCCATTAGAAAAATTTCAAGCGGACCTGATTAGTCGCAAAAGGAGTTGGAGTACTCGTCATTGTGGTTATAGATCTGAAAAAATAAACATGAAACGGTGAGAATGAGTAAATTGATAGAGACAACGTTTTATGTTCATCTTTTCCTCGAGATTGATGACTTACCGGCGTTAGGGTTTACAGAGAAACGGCGCTACGGTTTACAGAGAAGAAGCGGCGGCGCTAGGGTTTAGAAGAAGCGGCGGTGCTAGCTAGTGTTTAGAAGAAGCGGCGGTGAGAACGTTGGTGAGCACGGTGGCGAGGGTGACGGTTTGTTCGGAAATAGTGGAAGCGGGGGCGCTAGGGTTTAGAGGAATCGGCGGCGCTAGGGTTAGAAGAAGCTGCGGCGACAACGGTGAGAATGAAGTGAGATAGATAGCCGACGTTGAGAACGATGGTTTGTTCGGAAATAGTGGGAATTCGAATCGCCTTTGATATCGCCGGTGAGAGAGAACTGTTAGGGTTTCTGAATTTCGCGGAAAATGAAACAAAAAAAAACTCACCTTATATATTGGGTAAATAATCCGGTTAGCTTTAAAAGTACATTGGTAAACTTTAAGGTTTGGTCCGGTTTAGACGACTTATTCTGGCTGATAATGTACATCAGACGACCTAATATTTAGTCGTCTGTGCACAGAAGACTAAATATTAAGTCGTCCCAGACCCTAAAATGAACCCCTAAACTAAAATGACTAAATTAACTTACTAACCACGTTATAAAATCAAATTATACTTCAATAGTGTTTACTATCACTACAAAAAAAGTCCACATTGATAGCATATTACGATA
>NW_026617011.1:0-20006 GCF_000801105.2 Raphanus sativus | reverse complement strand
TGATCTCAAAATCTTTATCTTGGCATTAAAGTGATTAGTGACATATAGTTTTTGAAATTTATAAACCTTCTAAGACCCTATCTTTAGATTGCATAAGGTGATCCATGTGTATTTGGATTTCTCATCTATAAGGTGACAAAAATATTTGTGATGCTCTCTAGAAACACATGTGGAGCAGTCCATACATCAGAGTGGTATAAGTCAAAGCAATTTTCATAAATTTTACTTGATCTAGGGAAACACATTTTTGCATGTTCTCCTAAGATACAAGCTTCACAATCACTTTTAAAAGAAATACTAGGCAACATGATGTTCAAAGCACGAGAAATGAGGATGTCCTATCTAGCATGCCACAATACATCTTTAGGTAAAGTAGAAATAGAGTTTAAAGCATAAGATAAATCGGCTGATGACTTGGTGTCTTCAAGCAGTACAGTCTCCCTTAGTCACACCATTGCCAAGCAACCTACTAGTCTCAATATCCTGAAAAGTAAACTTGGTTAGGTGTGAATGTAACACTACAATTTAAATCATTAGTCACTCTTTTCACAGATAACAAATTTGAGGCAAGCTAGGCATATAAAGAGCTTTGAATCCTTGTTAAACAATTTAAGATCTCCTATGCCTTTAATTGGTATCTTAATCTCCATTAGCTATCATCACATTTCCTAAAGCAGAACAATGTTTTTAATTAAGCTCACATCACTAATCATGTGATGACTTTGCTCCTGAATCATAACTAGTGGTTTCATCAATTTAGAACTAGTTTAAAGCATTATAGAAACATTACTCATAAGCGCATGGAGAGATGTACCAAGGGTTTTACCAGAGTTATCCTTGAGGATTTTGATGAGAGCTTCAATGTCGAGCGCCTGATAGTCTCATCTGAGTGTTCCTCACGGTTGAGCTGGTTGAGCTGGAAGCTAGAGCCTTCTCTCCTCCACTTACTGCTCCGGGTTCACCTATGTCGCCTGAGTAGTTAGCTCTTGCTTCATTGGTGCCAGTCCGGAACTTCTGTGGCTTCAAATGAGGATGAAGCAACCAGCACTTGTCTTTCCCATGCCCCTTCTTTCTTGCAGTGATCACACACCCACACCTTCTTGTCTTCAGGTTTGAAGTAGCCTTTGTTAGCAACACCTTCTGCTTGGTTTGCTATCACAAGGTCTTTCTTCCCTCCAAAGAGACCAACTGAGCCTTGCTCCTTTTGAATCTGAGCACACACTTCATCCAGAATGGGAGACTCACTCCCCTCAGTATGTGCTTGATCAGTTCATTGTACCCGGGGTTAAGAGAGAATAGCAAGGCAAAGACCTTATCCTGCTCTCTTCTCTCATTCAGTACATCCGGGTCAAGGGTTGCTGGTCTCACACTCTCCAGCTCTGCCCATAGAGATCTGAACTTCCCAAAGTGTTTGTCAAACTCAGTATCCTCTTGACACAGGTTTTGTTGATGGCCCTCTTGACTTCAAACACTCGGTTAATGTTGGATACATTACCAAACACCTGGAGTGTATCCCATAGTTCTTTTGAAGTCTCACAGTAGGCGTAAGACTCCAAGATTGATGCCTCAAGACTGTGTGGATGATAGACAAGACCAGGAGATCCTCTTGAACTCGCTTCTTGACATCAGCTTCATTTTGCACCACTTCTTTGCCATCCTCTCCTAGGACAGTCTTCTTCTTGTTGTTCCTGCCTTCTTCAACCACCTCCCAGAGCCCTCTGCCTCCAAGAGCGGTTTTAGTTAGCCTTGCCCAGTGTAAGTAGTTTGCCCCCTTGAGAGTAACTGGTATGGACAACATCCTTGTACTTTCTCCAGTGGGAATCCCATCTCACACTCTCAAGAACAGTTTGAAGGAACTTTTCTATTTTTGGTAAATTTCTGGAAATCAATGAAGAACACCTCAAGAACAAGATGAACTTTGCCAAAAAGGGAAATGAAAACTCAGAGAATTGCGGAAGTGTATTCGGTTTCAAGAGCTTGATGCTCTGATACCATGTGAGAATTAGAGAATCAAGAAGAGTTTAGTAGAGAAGATTAGTAACTGTTGAGACTTAAGAGAAAGACGGAGAACATGGCGAGTGAGAAGATGAGAGAGAATGATGGAAATGATTTCCTTGATACATTTGGTTTGTGGGAACAACCCATAATAGACAAAATACAAGCTCAGTGTCGACAGGATGGATATAATAAACAATGAGAGTGATTAAACAATGAATAGACTAAGTGAGAACAGACAAGATTGATCAGAGCAGTCTGAACGCCGATCAGTGGTCCTAGACAGTGACAGGTCCTCAACGTTCCTCTTGACCTTAACCATCCATGTGACTGATTTCCAACGGCTCTCTTGATATCACAACACTAATATCTCCTCTTGATCATACTTTGCGAGTGTATCCTTCATACCTTGCCTTGCACTTCACTTCAGGTCTTATGTCTTTGCTTATTTCCAATACACCCGGTTCCCTCTTGCTTCTCATAACTTCCTTGAACTTATTGCTTCATCTCAACATCGTTAATTCCACGTAAGCCAGATCGTCGTAAGACCTCGTAAGCTTACGTGGAATTAACGTTAACGAGGCTTTCTGTTTTTTTTTAATTCCTCGTTATTTCCACGTGGGTTTACGAGGTTTTTAACGAGATATATTGTCTAAACCCCTAAACCCTAAACCCCAAACCCCATCTTTCTTATCTATTTTGTCTAAATCCCAAACCCTAAACCCTAACCCCAATCTTCAAATGATTATTTTTCAAATCTTCAAAGGTATATATTTTCAAATTTTCAAAGGATTATATTTGTTTGCAATTAAGATAAAAAATTTAAATAATAATTTGATTGTATAAGTTTATATTAGAAAGAAGAGATTGATATTAGAGAAGTTAAAGAATTGTGGTTTATAAATTTTGAGGTTTGATATGTTATGAATATATGAAGTAGAATATATAAGAAAGATGGGTTTAAGTTTGGGGTTTCGAGTTTAGAGGTTTAGAAAATAACCTCGTTAATAACTCGTAACTTACGAGGCTTTTACGAGGAACAGAAAGACGGGCCTCGATATTTCATTGTTTTATTTGGGACGGGCCTCGCAATTTCCTCGTAAGGTTACGAGGCTTTTACGAGGAACAAAAAAGGGGCCTCGCTAATTTATGGTTTGATTTGGGACGGGCCTCGCAATATTCCTCGTAAGCTTACGAGGTTTTTACGAGGAACAGGAACACGGGCCTCTTTAATTCCTCGTAAACTTACGAGGAAATTGCGAGACCTCCGTAAGTTATATATACAACCTCACAAACCTCACACTGTCCATTCCTCCTAACTTCCTCTCCACTTCCTCCCCATTTCGTCTCCAACTCCTCCCCATTCCTCTCTCCTCCGAAAATGGCAATTTCCTCGCCCCCATTATTAGTTTAGACAATTTAGATGGTGGTTAGTTTAGGTGGTTAGTTAGGGAATTTAGATAGGTTACGGATTTTATGTTCGTTAGATAGATTTTTAAATTATTGATGATAGCTTTTTAATTATTGATGATCATAATCTCAAAAAAATATATTTTTGCAGGTTCGCCAGCGCAATGCTTTCTGCTCACTACAGGGAGATATTCGGTGAGCCTGGTAGTCAGTTAGACCCGCCAGGTTCTTCTTCAGGTGCCGGCGTTTCAGGTTCTTCGGATCAGGAGTCTGTTCCGAGACTCAGCATTTCTTCCCTCCGATGCCTCCTCCGATGGCTCAGCCGATGCCTCAGCCGATGGCTCCTCCGATGGCTCCTCCGGTGCCTCCTCCAATGGCCCTCCTGTGATCCCCGCCGCTGTTCATTTCCGATCTCATGGTGCCACCTACTGTTCCCTTCTCGCAGTTACACTGTCGAGGATATTCTCGTATGCCAGGCAGAGCTGGTTTACCAATCATAGACCCCGACAGACCCGACGGGACTTTGTGGTAAGTGCATTTTTTAAATAATTATTTTAATTATAACTTCATTAAATAATTTAAATTTTCATTTTTTCCAGGTTTGGGTTGACAATTGCCTTGCGACAGATGTAACCGAGACGATTAAAGGTTACTTCTCCATGGCGCATCCAAACTGGAAATTGACGCCGATCTACATCCGAAAGACGTGGTTCAAGATTTACGCTGTAAGTAATTCTATTAATTAATTTTTTTTTATAACCAATTATTTTTTTTTTGCAGCAAACGTATCATTGGTCCATCGGGGTCAGTGAGAGAGTGAGAAAGGCGTTTTACGAGAAGGCGCAAGTTCGCTTGTCGGACACGGTTTGCAACTGGAAGGGTGCCTGGATCGTCAAGGAGTACACCCGTGGCAAACCCGCTGAGCTTACCACGGATGTTTGGGACGGCCTCATCCGTTACTGGAAGGATCCTAACTCCATTAGGATCGCAAACATTTGTGCTGCCGCCCGTAACACGGTAGACGAGCACGGTAACGGCCCGATGCTACACTCTACGGGCCAAAAACCCCATGCCGGTGTCCGTTTGAAAATGGTACGTAATTAAATATTTAATTTTTTAATTATTATTTTTAATATATTAAAATATATTTCTAACAATTTTCTTAAATGTTTTTAGGCCAAAGAGTTGGGACGTCTCCCGACTCTTCCAGAACTTTACGAGCGGACCCACAAGAACAAGGCGGGCCAGTTTTTAGATGGCAAGTCCGAGCAAATCTACAACAACGTAATTGCTCGGGTTGAGGAGCGCCAGACTCAGCTGACCCAACAGTCCGCGACGGATTACCGGTTACCTTATCCACAACTGAAGTGGATAAGATTTACGAGGAGGTAAATTTTTTAACATTATATCTTTTTAATTATTAATTCATTAAATTTACCTTTTAAATTTTAACTAACAAATATATTTTTTTTGTTTTAAGGTTGTCCCTAAGAAAAGGGACGTACGTTGGGGATCGGTTCCGTCAATGATGTCCCGAGAGCGACATCGTCTTATACTCAGAGACAGACCGAAGAAGTCACTCAGCTGCGTTCCGAGCTGGGCGCGACCAAAAGCCGTGTGAGTGGACTCGAGGCCTTCATCGACGTTATAGCGTCCACAAATCCGGAATGGGAAGCTTTGTTGAGGAACATGAAACAACAAAATCCCATTCCAGGCGAGTCATCGGGCACACATAACGAGGAGGATGTTACGAGGAGGAGCGAGGAATTCTACGAGGCGATGAACGAGCCTTAGTTTTTTTAGTTTTTTCGGTTTATGTATTATAAAATCCAAAACTTAATTATATATAAAATATTTTGTTGCTTCTGAATTTTATTTAAAGTTTATTTATAAATCCAATATTTAAATACTTTTATTTTGTTAAATTAATAATTATTATATTTATCAAATAATATTTTATTAATTCGAAAAATGGCAGTCTACGAGTTATTTACGACGAAAAGGTTTCCGAGGAATTTACGAGGAAAGGCTTTCGAGGTTTTTACGAGGAAAAACCTTTCAACGATTCTACATCGACTTTACGAGGAAATCTTTTCAAGGATATTACATCGAATTTACGAGGATATGATTTCAAGGATCTTACGTGTAAGTAACGACGCGTGTTTCGCGTGGTTTGTACGAGGAAACTCGGCGAGTGATTTACGAGGAAAAGCGGCGAGGAACTTACGACGAAATTTTAACTTCGTCTTTACGAGGAAATAAAATACTCGCTAGTCTATGAGGAAATGGCGACGAACCTTTTGTTACGACGGACGATAAACGACGAAACTCTTTTCCTCGTTAATTCCTCGTAAACATCCTTTTACGAGGAATTAACGAGGAAAATGGCCCTCATTAATTATATGTTTTCTTGTAGTGTATGTCCGAACAGGCAAATCTAGAATCATCTGGATAGAAGGTGGGATATCTTCTTGCTCACAACACTTATGAGATTTATTCAACTTCCTGGTTATTCTCCACTGATAAGTGGTTCCAAATAAAGCTTCTTAGATCGTGGTTCATCCTGGTTTGATAAGAATCATGAAGATATTGCCATATGTCCGAACAGGCTAATCTGGAATCATCTGGATAGAAAGTGGGATATCTTCTTAATCACAACTCCTATGAGACTTATTCAACTTCCTGGTTATTCTCCACTGATTAGTGGTTCCCAATCAAGCTTCTTATATATTGGTTCATCCTGGTTTGATAAGAATCATGAAGATATTGACATATGTCCGAACAGGCTAATCTGGAATCATCTGGATAGAAAGTGGGATATCTTCTTACTCACAACTCCTATGAGATTTATTCAACTTCCTGGTTATTCTCCACTGATTAGTGGTTCCAAATAAAGCGTCTTAGATCGTGGTTCATCCTGGTTTGATAAGAATCATGAAGATATTGCCATATGTCCGAACAGGCTAATCTGGAATCATCTGGATAGAAAGTGGGATATTTTCTTAATCACAACTCCTATGAGACTTATTCAACTTCCTGGTTATTCTCCACTGATTAGTGGTTCCCAATCAAGCTTCTTATATATTGGTTCATCCTGGTTTGATAAGAATCATGAAGATATTGACATATGTCCGAACAGGCTAATCTGGAATCATCTGGATAGAAAGTGGATATCTTCTTACTCACAACTCCTATTGTGGGAAAAGCTGAGAACAGCTAAGAACATGAACTCACTCTTTAATAATGGAAGAGACAATCAACTTGTGATTGAATCCCCTCAGCAAAATAATCTACACACCATCTGAATCTAGAGAGATTAAGTGGCTGTGAGATTAATACAATAACTAGAACTATGCTAAGAATAAATTAAAGACTCTAGTTTGAATCTATCCTTGTGGAGTATCACAACACTGATGGTTTGTGTACTTAAGCTACAAGGAGTTAGAATCAGTAAGCTAGAGATGAACAGAACATAAAGAAGAGTTTAAACTGATTTAGAAGTGGAATGGGCAAGCAATAGTCTGCCATTTAAGGCAGATTCTAAATCGTGTATCACAACCTCTCTACATTGTGACTAACTTGAAGAACACTTAGTAAAGGGATGGAGATACACAA
This sequence comes from Raphanus sativus, assembly GCF_000801105.2. Lineage (NCBI taxonomy): Eukaryota > Viridiplantae > Streptophyta > Magnoliopsida > Brassicales > Brassicaceae > Raphanus > Raphanus sativus. Next base: position 12,986 of record NW_026617011.1, on the reverse strand, counting down.
AATTGTATAAGCTTGTCTCTTATTTCTTGTATGTGATTACAATGAGGCTGCCTCTTTATTTATAGAGGAGAGCCTTAGGTTTTACAGCAGCAACAAGACAAAGATACAACTTGCAAGCTATTAAACAATTGTTAAAGGACAGCTTGACTTTTTTTTTGGTCAACGGTTTTTTAAAGGACAGCTTGACTAAACTAATATTATTTAAGGGAAATCAGAGTGAGAGCAGGCTGGGGAGAGAGAATGGCACGTCCAGGATGAGTGAGAGTGACATATCACAACAGCTCTTTGCTTAAGTTCACATGTGATCTCATTTCAACTTCAAACAAGATGCTTGGCGCCAATGCAGTCTGATTTTGTTTCTGGTCGACAGGAAATCCCTATCTTTGCACCAACATTATCAGAACCCTATCTTTGCACATTCTTGATCTTGATCCTAACTTTGCACATTCTTCTTTTAGTGATTCAAGGTTGACCCGGACTTTGTACTTCCATGATCTTCCTTGTGCATACTTTGGGCATCATTTCTTTTGCAACAACTTTGCACAAGTACACCTTGATCACACTCAGCTACTGCTTCTTCCTTCTTCATTCCAACACTCCCCCTCAAGCTTGACCATAGGAGATCCTTGGGCAAGCTTGGAACTATGAAGAAGCTCCCTCATTAAAACCTTTATGTGCAAAACCCAATGGGACAAAAACACATAAAGGAGAAAGAGTAGAGTACAACATAGCCTAGGAATTGGCCAATGAGCTCTTGTGCCTTAGAACCAGTGTGGTTGGACACAAGAAGCTCTGGATCATGGCCTGACGTGTGCTGCAAGGATGAACTCCATAACTTGCACACATCAACATCTCGGAACTCTTCTTTAGGCCAGTTGTGTCTCCCCCTCTCTTCTGACTACTCGACATCTTGAAAGGACTTAGGGACCACCAGCTTCTACTTCAGAGAGCTCCACTAAGGTACCTGATACATTATCCCAAAGGTGCATCAGTTCTCAAGGCAAAGCATCCAATCACAACAAGCTCAATAACATTTTAAGTGTAAGAACAATCATAAATGTATTGAGATGAGTTTAAGGTGCTTCCCTTTCATCAGTATGGTGGGGAGTGAACTCCACTTGAATCCCCACTTGGTAAAGTAACACTCAGATCATGGAAGCTCAATCTCATGCTTGGGACAGTGAGTGCCTTGAGTCTTCTTTGATCGGATTTATGATGCAAGCGTGAACTCCACAGCTTGCCAATGGCTTGTGGCGGTTAGATCTTCAGGATTGCTCTCTTCATTACCCTCCTCAAGCTTGATCCAGAGAGTATAGGGATGGACCAAGCTTGGAAGTGAGCAATAAGATTTCTAGAGATCTAGTGTAGTAATAGAGATTAGAGAAGAGATTAGAGTATGAGAAAGACTAATCCGAGACAAAGAGACTAAGAACCATTCTTAAAATGTCTAAGAGACTTTAATTGCTTTCTTGATCATTAATCAGAGAGTGTTTACAATATATATAGAGAGAACTAATGAGGGTTTTCGACAAGGTAAAGTGGTCTTATCACTATTCAAAGCATGTAGAGTCAAGGAGAGGAGGAGCGCCTGGTTTGAATACTTGGACCACATTGCACACACGCTTGATGCCAAAGGTATCTTGACTAGATACCTTTGCCTTTACAGCCTGTCATAGCGCGCCTCCTTTATCTTCAAACGGTCACAAGGTTTGTGATCCAAACCTTAGCTGCGCATCCTAACCTTCCACACCACTTGGTGTCTTTGCTTCACTTTACTTCTTCTTACTTAGTTACCATTGTCACTGTGGTAACTCTTGTAATAGTGAATAGTGTGCATTCACTATTCACTATCTACTATTTCCCAAATAGTGTAGAAACCTCATCTCTTACTTAGCCTCATCTTCTCTTACTTAAGCCTCTCATCTCAACACTCCCCCTCAAGCTTGACCATATGGAACAAGTCAAGCTTGGAAAGCCATGAGATATTCCTCATTAAAAACCTCACCAAGGAAAACCCATTGGGACAAAACCTTGATGAGGGAAAAAGAGTGAAAACCTCATAGCTAAGGGGATCAGCTCCTCTTGCTCAAATCAATGAGGCCCAACCTGATATGGATGGACTCCATTGTCTTCTGTCTCGCAGCCTTAGTGAACACATCAGCCAACTGATCTTCACTTCTTGTGTAGCATGGTAAGATCACTCCAAGTACTATCATCTGTCTGACCTTGTGACAATCCACCTCTATGTGCTTGGTCCTCTCATGGAACACCGAGTTGGTTGCAATGTGAATAGCTGCTTGGTTATCACAATGCATAGTCATTGGTGTAGCTTGATCAACCTCTAAGTGCTTCAGAATCCCCTTGATCCACACAAGTTCATTGGTTAGCTTCAGCATGGCTCTATACTTGGCTTCAGCACTGGAACATGAGACCACCTTCTGCTTCTTACTCTTCCAAGTAACCAAGTTCCCACCAATGAAAGTGCAATAGCCAGTGGTTGATCTTCTATCAGCTCTATCTCCTGCCCAATCAGCATCACAATAGCCCACCACTTCTGTACTCTTGTTGCAACCCATCCAAACACCAAGACCTTGAGTTCCATTTAGATACATCAACAGCCTCTCCACCATTCTCCAATGGTGTTCTTTTGGGACTTGCATATGCTGGCTCACCTGATTCACAGCAAAACAAATGTCAGGCCGTGTAATGGTCAAGTAGATTAACTTACCTACAAGCTTTCTATAAAGCTTTGGATCATGAAATGGCTTGCTATCTTCAAGCTCCCCCTCACGTGGAACCTTATACCCATCCTCCATGGGCATCTTAGCTACTTTGCCTCCATATGCATCTGCATCTTTCAGAAGATCAAGTGTATATTTTCTTTGAGAGATGAATAACCCTTCCTTAGCTCTACACAACTCAATGCCAAGGAAGTATTTCATCTCTCCTAAGTCTTTAATCTCAAACACAGATTTTAGAAACTCCTTGGTTGCCTTGATACCTGCTTTGTCAGAGCCAGTGATGATAATGTCATCTACATACACAAGGATTACAATGATACCTGAGGGAGTAACAAGTGTGAACAGAGTGTGATCAAGCTCGGACTTCCTGAACCCTCTTCCATTCAATGTTGTGCTCAGTTTGTGGTACCATGCTCTAGGAGATTGTTTGAGACCATAGATTGCCTTCTTTAGCCTCAACACATTTCCTTTCTTTACTAGGTGCTCAAGACCAGGAGGTGGTAGCATGTAGACTTCATCTTCTAGTTCTCCTTGTAGAAATGCATTCTTCACATCCATTTGCCAAAGATCCCATTCAAGATTCACTGCTAAAGATAGCACTATCCGAATGGTATGGAGCTTGGCAACTGGTGCAAATGTATCAATGTAATCTTCTCCATAGGTTTGAGTAAACCCTCTTGCCACCAATCTTGTCTTGCGCCTATCTATCTTTCCATTTGGAAGATACTTGATTGTGAAGATCCATTTACTAGACACTTCTCTCTTTCCTTTTGGTAGTGCACTCTCATACCATGTGTCATTCTTGATCATGGCATCTGCCTCAGCATTAACTGAATCTCTCCACTCTTGTATTAGCATAGCTTCCTCATAGCTTCTTGGAACGTAACTCTCATCCAAACTGACTTGAAAGGCACAATGCTCTTCCGGATAATGAGCAAAGGAGCATACAGCTTGAGAAGGATGCTCCACAGCTTGTGCATTGTAGTACACTCTTGTGTTTACCCAACTGGAAGGATCCTTCCTTAGCCGTGTGCTTCTCCTTAGAACTGGTTCATCCTGCACTTGCACCTCTTCTTGTATATTTGCTTCCTCTTGTGCATCATCACTTCTAACTCCTTGTTCTTCTTGCTGACTTACTTCAGCTCCACCTTCTTGATCAGTGGCTTCCACACCTTGATCATGTGAGTCAGAGCTCTCTTCTTGACTCCTAGAACTCTCTTCCCCTCCTTGGTTAAGAGAGCTTGCTTCATTTCCCCCCTCATGGTCAAGGTGAGGGATCCGATCATCACTTGCCCTTGGTACACTTCTAGGTGCACTTCCTCCACCTTGCTGCTCTTGTGTCATGTTGATCCCAAGTTTCTCCAGCATAACTCTCAAGGTAGCAGCTCTATCTGATGTGAGATCTTTTAAATCTTCTTGGTTCTTCTCCTCATAGTACCCTCTTTCCTCAATAAACTTCACCTCCCGAGATACTGTCACTCTCCTAGTGTCTTGATCATAGCACTTGTATCCTTTCTGGCTTGTGGAGTATCCAATAAACATTGCCTTTGTGCTTCTCGGTTGTAGCTTGTTTCTCATTTCTCCTGGTACCATCACATAGCACAAGCACCCAAAGACCTTCAAGTGATCCAGCACTGGTTTATACTTGTTTAGGACTTCAAATGGTGATTGCCCATGCAACACAAGAGTAGGAGTCCTGTTGATCAGATAACAAGCAGTAACTACAGCATCACTCCAAAACCTTTTAGGTACATTTGCTTGAAACATCAGGGATCTGGCGACTTCCATCAGGTGCCTATTCTTCCTTTCAGCAACACCATTTTGCTGAGGAGTGTAAGGACAGCTCGTTTGGTGAAGTATCCCATACTTTGATAGATGTTGCTTGAATGCATGACTTGTGTACTCTCCTCCATTATCAGACCTGAAAATCTTAATCTTGGCTTGATAATGGTTAGTTACATAAGCTTGAAAATTTCTAAATGCATCAAGCACCCTATCTTTGGTTGGAATTAAGGTTAACCAGGTGTATTTGGATTTTTCATCAATGAATGAGACATAATACTTCTGATTTTCCCTAGACAAGCATGGAGCAGTCCATACATCAGAATGAATAAGATCAAAACACTTTTCATAAACAGTAGACGATTTGGGAAAAACAGTTTTACAATGCTTGCCTAAAATACAAGCCTCACATTCATTATTCTCAAAAGAAACACCTGGCACCATCAGTTTTAAAGCCTTATTATGAGGGTGTCCTAGTCTAGCATGCCACAATGCATTCTTGCTTAGACTGGTAGAAACAGAAGAAAAAGAACAACTAAAATTTGCAATAGGAGTAAGATCTTGAAGCATGTATAACTCTCCCTTGGTTACTCCTTTGCCAAGCATCTTGCTACTTTTAATATCCTGAAATTTCACATCATTAGGACTGAAGATAACATTACAATTAAGATCGGTTGCACATCTCTTAACCGAAAGCAAGTTTGAAGTGAAATCAGGCATATAAAGAGCTTTTGACTCCTTATCAAACAGTTTAAGCATTCCTACTTCTCTAATAGGAATCTTATCACCATTAGCAATCATGACATTTCCACAAGCAGGCTCAATGTTTTTAATCAACTTAACATCACTAATCATGTGATGAGATGCTCCAGAATCAATAATGAGAGGCCGAGATGCATGACAATGAGACTTAGCAAGATGAGCTAGAATGCTGGAAGGTTTGAATGGTTTGTATGCATGATCCGAGTAGTATGCATGATCAATGCTATCAATACCACACTCTTTGAGATGATTATGCATATCACAAGAGTTATCTATCAACCTATCAGTTCTAGCAATCAAGGAAGCACCATAAGAGTACCCAAAGGTGTTACCATTCTCCTTGAAGAGTTTGATGAGAGAGTCTAGGTCTGCCCTTGTCACATACTTACTGGTGTTGCTTGAACCACCAGTGTAAGCCACCAGAGACTTCCCATTGTCTATCTCACGCTTCTCACCATCTTGTGCCTTGCTTGTACCAGCTCCATTAGCTCCACTTGTTCCATCCGAGAGATGTGCTCTTGCTTCTCTATCCTTCATGAATTTAGCTGGCTTGAGATGTGGGTGAAGGATCCAACACTGGCTTTTCTTGTGTCCTTGCTTCTTGCAATGGTCACAGTTCCCATTGAACTTCCTCTCCTCATACTTTCCATGCGCAGCTTTGTTTACTTGTGGAGTCTCCTCTTGATCCGAGTGTGATGCTTGGTTAGCAAGAGAGAGTTCTCCCTTCTTTCCAAACAAACCAATAGACCCTTGTTCCTTTTGGATCCTAGCACACACTTCCTCAAGGTCTGGAAGAGTGTCTTCTCTCAATAAGTGCTGGATGAGACCACCATAGGCTGGATTCAAAGTCAGCAACAACCCAAAGACCTTATCTTGCTCGCGCCTCTTGTTTAACTCATCCGCATCAACTGTGCTTGGCCTAAGCATCTCCAACTCTGACCAGAGTGATCTGAACCTTCCAAGGTGTTTGGTGAACTCCATGTCTTCTTGAACAAGTACATTGATGGCTTGCTTCACCTCAAACACCCGGCTTAAGTTGGAAGTGTTTCCATACACTTTCTTCAAAGTATCCCACAGCTCCTTGGCTGTCTCACAGTAGCTGTATGCATCCAACAAACTCGGCTCCAAGGATGAATGGAGAGCTGATAGTACCATACAATCCTCTTGCTCCCATTTCTCAAGCGCATTGCCTGAACTCCCATCTCCTTCTTCTCCTTGAGTGATGAGCTTTGGAGCTTCACCCGGAGTAATATGCTTCCACAGCCCTTTGCTTCCCACAGCAGTCCTAACCATCCTAGACCAAACTAGGTAGTTGGTTCCCTTAAAAGTAACCGAGACCTTCATGTTCATGCTACCTTCCATCTCTAGCAACTTAACTCAGCAACTTGTAACAAAGACTTGATCTTTTACCTTGAACACCAACCGCTTGTAAAGACTTGAGATTTGAGTTTGAATCTTCAAGAAACCCTAAAGATCTTCCCTTGCAGCTCACGACAACACTCCACAAAGACTTAACACCACTTCTGAACTTGATAAACTTCAACCGACACCTTCTTGAAGCTGGATCTCCAAGATAAACACCAACCGACACCAACACTTGTTCTTCAAAGATCTAGCTTCCGGATTCTTCAAGAACACTCAAGAACACAAGTTGCTTTTTGCGCAACCTGGTTCTGATACCAAAAGATTTCTAGAGATCTAGTGTAGTAATAGAGATTAGAGAAGAGATTAGAGTATGAGAAAGACTAATCCGAGACAAAGAGACTAAGAACCATTCTTAAAATGTCTAAGAGACTTTCATTGCTCTCTTCAGCATTAATCAGAGAGTGTTTACAATATATATAGAGAGAACTAATGAGGGTTTTCGACAAGGTAAAGTGGTCTGATCACTATTCAAAGCATGTAGAGTCAAGGAGAGGAGGAGCGCCTGGTTTGAATACTTGGGCCACATTGCACACACGCTTGATGCCAAAGGTATCTTGACTAGATACCTTTGCCTTTACAGCCTGTCATAGCGCGCCTCCTTTATCTTCAAACGGTCACAAGGTTTGTGATCCAAACCTTAGCTGCGCATCCTAACCTTCCACACCACTTGGTGTCTTTGCTTCACTTTACTTCTTCTTACTTAGTTACCATTGTCACTGTGGTAACTCTTGTAATAGTGAATAGTGTGCATTCACTATTCACTATCTACTATTTCCCAAATAGTGTAGAAACCTCATCTCTTACTTAGCCTCATCTTCTCTTACTTAAGCCTCTCATCTCAACAAGCAAGACTTAGCTAGAACCAGGAGCGCATCACCCCAACAGCTGCGCTTAAGTCAACCAGTTCCTCCTCCTCTTATCTCCTATCCACTGCCTAAAACAACTCTTCCTTGTGTGTCACTTGGAACCAGGAGCTCAACACCCAAACAGGCTACGCTTAATTCAACCGGTTCTACACACAAGTTGTCTCTCCATGGTCAGGAATATACACCAAGTGTAGGCTCTGAACACATGGGCCGATTTCTCCATGAGCAGGAATATGCATCTTGTGCAGGCTCTGATCATCATGGGTATCTCTTTTCTTGTAGTTGCTTCTGGTCTGGTAGCCACAAATCTTTGTCCTACACAACATTACAATTCAGATAGAGATCAGTAACAAAAGTATGAGAGAAAAATAAGAGAATGAGAATAGATGAGAATTAAGTAACCAGAGAATAAGAGAGAATAAAGAATAAGGGAGAATAGAGAATTTGCTCAAGAGTTCTAATGGACAGAGTTTTGCTCTGTTTTCTTGAGTTTTGCGGAAGCATTAACAGCCAGGAGCAACCAATACTCCTCATGAGTTTGGTGCTTTAGTAGCTGAAACACAATGGACCATTGAACAATTAATTTGCTCACTGATCTTAGAAAAGTACCACTGGAATAACTCATGAACTGATGTTTTCCAGGGCTTGCAACAAGAGAACCATCAGAATAACACAAAACACAAGTGCTTTTTCACACAACAAAAGACACCAATGGATCAAAACAGTTTGTCCACTGGTCAAATATTTTTAAAACAATTTTTCAGAATCAGATACTCAAAGAATCTGTTCAAAAACATTTTTCAGATTTTTTTTTTTTTAAAGTGATTTCAAGATGCAAGAATAATCTTTTCTCCCTCCCTTAGGCTGGTAAGAACATATTTTCAGTCTTTCATCCAAACCTTAAACAATGAGGAGATCAAGGGGAGAGTCATTGATTTAAAACAAAACATTTAAAGATTGCATCCTGAATTTTGAAAAACATACTTTGTCTAAACTCTCTACTGCTCATGTTTTGAATCCTAGCCACACAGCTCATCAAAACGATTTCAAAATGAGAGAGAGAGCTTCAGATCAAAGTAGAACAGAGTGAGTTCAGCCCAAGAGAGCAACAAAGCTCTGATACCATGTGGGAAAAGCTGAGAACAGCTAAGAACATGAACTCACTCTTTACAAATGGAAGAGACAATCAACTTGTGATTGAATCCCCTCAGCAAAATAATCTACACACCATCTGAATCTAGAGAGATTAAGTGGCTGTGAGATTAATACAATAACTAGAACTATGCTAAGAATAAATTAAAGACTCTAGTTTGAATCTATCCTTGTGGAGTATCACAACACTGATGGTTTGTGTACTTTAAGCTACAAGGAGTTAGAATCAGTAAGCTAGAGATGAACAGAACATAAAGAAGAGTTTAAACTGATTTAGAAGTGGAATGGGCAAGCAATAGTCTGCCATTTAAGGCAGACTCTAAATCGTGTATCACAACCTCTCTACATTGTGACTAACTTGAAGAACACTTAGTAAAGGGATGGAGATACACAAAATTGTATAAGCTTGTCTCTTATTTCTTGTATGTGATTACAATGAGGCTGCCTCTTTATTTATAGAGGAGAGCCTTAGGTTTTACAGCAGCAACAAGACAAAGATACAACTTGCAAGCTATTAAACAATTGTTAAAGGACAGCTTGACTAAACTAATATTATTTAAGGGAAATCAGAGTGAGAGCAGGCTGGGGAGAGAGAATGGCACGTCCAGGATGAGTGAGAGTGACATATCACAACAGCTCTTTGCTTAAGTTCACATGTGATCTCATTTCAACTTCAAACAAGATGCTTGGCGCCAATGCAGTCTGATTTGTGTTTCTGGTCGACAGGAAATCCCTATCTTAAACCAACATTATCAGAACCCTATCTTTGCCACATTCTTGATCTTTGATCCTAACTTTGCACATTCTTCTTTTAGTGATTCAAGGTTGACTCGGACTTTGTACTTCCATGATCTTCCTTGTGCATACTTTAGGCATCATTTCTTTTGCACCAACTTTGCACAAGTACACCTTGATCACACTCAGCTCCTGCTTCTTCCTTCTTCATTCCAACACCTATGAGATTTATTTAAACTTCCTGGTTATTCTCCACTGATTATTGGTTCCAAATAAAAGCTTCTTAGATCGTGGTTCAACCTGGTTTGATAAGAATCATGAAGATATTGCCATATGTCCGAACAGGCTAATCTGGAATCATCTGGATAGAAAGTGGGATATCTTCTTACTCACAACTCCTATGAGATTTATTGAACTTCCTGTTATTCTCCACAGATTATTGGTTCCAAATAAAGCCTTCTTAGATCGTGGTTCATCCTGGTTTGATAAGAATCATGAAGATATTGCCATATGTCCGAACAGGCTAATCTGGAATCATCTGCATAGAAAGTGGGATATCTTCTTACTCACAACTCCTATGAGATTTATTCAACTTCCTGGTTATTCTCCACTGATTAGTGGTTCCAAATAAAGCTTCTTAGATCGTGGTTCATCCTGGTTTGATAAGAATCATGAAGATAATGCCATATTGTCTGAACAGGCTAATCTGGAATCATCTGGATAGAAAGTGGATATCTTCTTACTCACAACTCCTATGAGATTTATTCAACTTCCTGGTTATTCTCCACTGATTAGTGGTTCCAAATAAAGCTTCTTAGATCGTGGTTTCATCCTGGTTGATTAAGAATCATGAAGATATTGCCATATGTCCGAACAGGCTAATCTGGAATCATATGGATAGAAAGTGGGATATCTTCTTAATCACAACTCCTATGAGACTTATTCGACTTCCTGGTTATTCTCCACTGATTAGTGGTTCCAAATAAAGCTTCTTAGATCGTGGTTCATCCTGGTTGATAAGAATCATGAAGATATTGCCATATGTCCGAACAGGCTAATCTGGAATCATCTGGATAGAAAGTGGGATATCTTCTTTACTCACTACTCCTATTGAGATTTATTCAACTTCCTGGTTATTCTCACTGATTAGTGGTTCCAAATAAAAGCTTCTTAGATCATGGTTTCATCCTGGTTTGATAAGAATCATGAAGATATTTGCCATATGTCCGAACAGGCCAATCTGGAATCATCTGGATAGAGAAAGTGGGATATCTTCTTACTCACAACTCCTATGAGATTTATTCAACTTCCTGGTTATTCTCCACTGATTAGTGGTTCCAAATAAAGCTTCTTAGATCGTGGTTCATCCTGGTTTGATAAGAATCATGAAGATATTGCCATATGTCCGACAGGCTAATCTGGAATCATCTTGATAGAAAGTGGGATATCTTCTTACTCAAAACTCCTATGAGATTTATTTCAACTTCCTGGTTATTCTCCACTGATTAGTGGTTCAAATAAAGCTTCTTAGATTGTGGTTCATCCTGGTTGATAAGAATCATGAAGATATTGCCATATGTCCGAACAGCCAATCTGGAATCATCTAGATAGAAAGTGGGATATCTTCTTACTCACAACTCCTATGAGATTTATTCAACTTCCTGGTTATTCTCCACTGATTAGTGGTTCCAAATAAAGCTTCTTAGATCTGGTTCATTCCTGGTTGATAAGAATCATGAAGATAATGCCATATGTGTCCGAGCAGGCTAATCTGGAATCATCTGATAAAAAGTGGGATATCTTCTTACTCACAACTCCTATGTGATTTATTCAACTTCCTGGTTATTCTCCACTAATTAGTTGGTTCCAAATTAAAGCTTCTTAGATCGTGGTCATCCTGGTTGATAAGAATCATGAAGATTAATGGCATATGTCCGAACAGGCTAATCTGGAATCATCTGGATAGAAGGTGGGATATCTTCTTGCCTCACAAACTCCTATGAGATTTATTCAACTTCCTGGTTATTCTCCACTGATTAGTGGTTCCAAATAAAGCTTCTTAGATCGTGGTTCATCCTGGGTTTGATAAGAATCATGAAGATTATTGCCATATGTTCCCAACAGGCCAATCTGGAATCATCTGGATAGAAAGTGGGATATCTTCTTAATCACAACTCCTATGAGACTTATTCAACTCCTGGTTATTCTCCACTGATTATTGGTTCCCAAATAAAGCTTCTTAGATCGTGGTTCATCCTGTTTGATAAGAATCATGAAGATATGCCATATGTCCGAACAGGCTAATCTGGAATCATCTGTATATAAAGTTGGATATCTTTTTTACTCACAACTCCTGTTGAGATTTATTCAACTTCCTGGTTATTCTCCACTGATTAGTGGTCCCAATCAAGCTTCTTATATATTGGTTCATCCTGGTTTGATAAGATCATGAAGATTATGACATATGTCCGAACAGGCTAATCTGGAATCATCTGAATAGAGAAGTGGGATATCTTCTTACTCACAACTTCCTATGAGATTTATTCAACTTCCTGGTTATTCTCCACTGATTAGTGGTTCCAAATAAAGCTTCTTAGATCGTGGTTCATCCTGGTTGATAAGAATCATGAAGATATTGCCATAGTCCGAACAGGCTAATCTGGAATCATCTGCATAGAAAGTGGGATATCTTCTTGCTCACAACTCCTATGAGATTTATTCAACTTCCTGGTTATTCTCCACTGATTAGTGGTTCCAAATAAAGCTTCTTAGATCGTGGTTCATCCTGGTTTTGATAAGAATCATGAAGATGTTGCCATATGTCCGAACAGGCCAATCTGAATCATCTGGATAGAAAGTGGGATATCTTCTTACTCACAACTCCTTTGAGATTTATTCAACTTCCTGGTTATTCTCCACTGATTAGTGGTTCCAAATAAAGCTTCTTAGATCGTGGTTCATCCTGGTTTGATAAGAATCATGAAGATAATGGCATATGTCCGAACAGGCAAATCTAGAATCATCTGGATAGAAGGTGGGATATCTTCTTGCTGCACAAACACTTATGAGATTTATTCAACTTCCTGGTTATTCTCCACTGATTAGTGGTTCCAAATAAAGTTTCTTAGATCGTGGTTCATCCTGGTTTGATAAGAATCATGAAGATATTGCCATATGTCCGGAACAGGCTAATCTGGAATCATCTGGATAGAAAGTAGGATATCTTCTTAATCACAACTCCTATGAGACTTATTCAACTTCCTGGTTATTCTACACTGATTAGTGGTTCCCAATCAAGCTTCTATATATGGTTCATATCCTGGTTTGATAAGAAATCATGAAGATATTGACATATGTTCCGAACAGGCTAATCTGGAATCATCTGGATAGAAAGTGGGATATCTTCTTACTCACAAACTCCTATGAGATTTATTTCAACTTCCTGGTTATTCTCCACTGATTAGTGGTGTCCAAATAAAGCTTCTTAGATCGTTGGTTTCATCCTGGTTTGATTAAGAATCAT
>NW_026617010.1:0-20007 GCF_000801105.2 Raphanus sativus | reverse complement strand
ATACCCTTAATGAATATTTTAAATTTTTCAAAAATGTCTTTAATGATATGAACAAACTAAAAAATTCATTAATGGCATTATGGTCTTTCGATTTTGTGGGTCTGTTTCAACATTTAGATGGGTTTGCTAACTAATTAAATGGGTTATGTTTTTATATAATCAAATTCAAATTCCATAAACTTTTTAATATCAATACCACAAATTAAAGTCTGTAATAATTTTAATAAGTTGATATTAGAGATTGAAATTCTACATGAGGATGAGACTTAATCAAAAATATTATTGGCCAGTTTATATGTTTAGCAATATTTTATATAAATTATAAATCTTTAAAATTATATAATAGCCCAAGTAAGTATTTCGGATAAAACCAATGTTTTGAAAACCGATCCGGACACTGAACCGGACGATTTACCGGGTTACTGAGTCATTGAGTCGACCGCAGGTAAACCGCGGATGAACCGCAGATTAATAAATAAATTAGTTTTATTATATAATAATATATTAGCTAATAAAATAAAAAATAAAAATATATAAAACTAAAGTTACTACTTTCTAAATATCTTTAAAACATAAAATAATAATTTGGATATGTATATATTTTATGTTTAATAAATATTTAGAATACTTAACTTAACTTTTTATATTTTTATTTTTATTTGATATACAACTAAAAAAAATTATCTACTGGTTCAACCAGTACCGGGTTTTAGGTTTTAGTTGGTTTGAGTGGGTTTTTGCGGGTTTTTAAATTTTGGGTTTTTTACAAAACCCAACCTGAATTTTTTTTCGGTCACCAGGTTTTCTGGTTCAACTGCGGGTCCGGGTCGGATTTTAAAACACTGGATAAAACCATTATTTAATTTATTTACAAACATAAAATAGTTGTGACGCATTTTAAATTTCGTCATATTGTACACACTGTAACAAAACCGCATAATTAAGACTTGATCATGTCATAGTTTATATAATTAAAATAAAGAATTATCAATTTTTATATTGAAAAACAACAAAAAAAATACCCGCTTTCTTAAAGGCGGGTCAGAATCTAGTTTACTATTAAAAGGGACGATGTAATAATAACCTATCAGGACACGAGTTGTTTGTTTTTTTACCAGCGATATGTGCATGACGTGGCTCTGTATAGTGTCCGTTACAAACCACGACGGCGTCGTATATCTCTTCGGCAACACCATCGGAGCTTCTAGACTTAACCCTCCACTTCCCGCTATTCTCCTCGTCCGCCGCCTGTTCCGCCCTAACAACCTCCGTCTCGAACCTTATCATCTCCTCTATATCAAATTCCTTAGCAAAGTCTCGCAGGTAAGCAAGAACCTCACTGTGACTCGGATGTCTTCTCGGGTCCCTTGACCCGTCGTGTGGTCGGGTCGCAAAAGGGAAGTCGGTGAAACCCATGCACTCTCGGGGGATGTTGGTGCGTAGGGATTTGTAGAGGCTCGAGTGGACTACCGGTCGGGTTGGGTCGAGGCTTAGCGGGTCAGGCTCCACTTGAGATGTGTAAGCCCAAACGCCTCCGATCTTGCTCCCTCGCTCTAACACGACCACTGAGTGGCCTTCACGACGTAGCTCACGAGCAGCCACGAGCCCGGCGGCTCCAGCTCCAATTACCGCCACGTGGCGAGAGGTGGTTGGACTACTCTGTGCCATGTTTAGGCTGTAGTGAAGTATTGCGATCTAATAAAAGAGGAAGAGGTTGTAATAGTAACGAAGGAGAGATCAAGAGAAAGGTGATGGTGTGTTTCAAGTATAACGATGAGTAATTTATAAACGAGGGATATGTACCTTAAGTGATGACGGGTCAGTTCATTGTAGACAATTCTTACATAATCTCTTGTAGAATATTAAATTCAGTTTATCTTTTAGCAAAAAAAAAAATATCTAATTCAATTAAGTAGGTAGCATTGCTTCAACCATGCATGTCTATAAGAGACTATACCGTTTTTGTGAATTTTTATATCACTAGCTAAACTGGATTGGATTACGAATTATAACTGCTTTAGTTTCAAATAGTTAAAACATAGGTTATCATTCATCAAATTTTATTTCATTGTTTATTCTCTCTGCTTCTATATCTCGTGTGGTATAGATGACATGACATTGTTTTCATTTTGAATTGGTGTTTGAAAATAACATAATTGTGTTTCAGATACAATTGGATATAGATTATTATACTCTCCTTTTATCATAATTAATTTATTTGAAGGCAGACTATTGTAAAATGATGATTATAACTTTTATCTATTCATCTACAGATGGCTGATATTGTGAACCAGCGCACATAATCATGATAGGCGATCCAACATGCAGTAACTAAGAATTAATACTTCAAGAAGAAAAACATGCAATTACATCTTATGGTATTTCCACAATGCTTAAATTTTATAATTAAAGAAGTTATAATTATCTTTAAAGATTCAACGTAAATAACTTTTTGGCTACTTCTTTTGAAGTGCGTGCAGACTAATGTATCCAACACCTAACAGTGTCCAGGATCATGTTTACTATTCAACATAGCATTTCAAAAAGGTAACCTTTTCTATTAATAATGAAGTATGTCTTTATAATAAATTACATGCTATTGTAATGGTTATGTGGATAACTATTCATTATAAACATCCATGCCACTATGCACATCTTCAGGGCTGGCCCGGATAAGCCTAACGAAACATTCGCTTTAGACCCCTAAAATTTTTGAAAATTTTTATATCGATATAAATTTTCAAATTTATAAAATAAAATAAAAAAATTCCCAAATTATTGAATTTTCTCTTTATTCGTTTATGGTTTCCAAAATCTTAAAGCCGGCTCTACAAATCATATTAGAAACTTGTATGAAATTGAATACTTTAACATGTAGGTTTACATTTTAGTGATTATATAGTGGGTGGGGTTAGGTTTATAAATTTTTATAAATAATTCTTAAATATTTATAAATGATAAGAAGAATTCAGAAAAAACATTTATAATTAATTACGAGAATTACTTTTATCTTGATTTCAAAGTATGTTTTAAAATAATAATTTTTTAAAAATAAATTCGAAAAATAATATCAAATTTGAGCTAAAATTATAAGAAATTATAATTCCCCCATATTAACCAATATCACTGCTTGCAGTTTGGTTGGGTGATGGGACGTACTCTTTTTATTCACAATATTTTTCAGGCTAATGTACCCGATCAATTTTAATTGTCTTTTGGAAACTATAGTTCTTTTTTTGACTGAATGGAAACTATAGTTCTTTATTCTCTCGTAACATATTTCCTATGAAAGTATGATTACAAATTAAGAAAATCCAGGTTCTTATTTTCTTAGTCAGAAGTTTGAAATTTTTTCAAAATTCTCATGATCATTTGAAAGTCCTATTAGATATTAGTAATAATACCCGATAAGATATAAATAACATGAATGCAGAAAAAATATATTACTTGCTTTTATAGCTCTATATGGTATCAACATCTGTGCAATATCAACGTCTATGATTTCTTAAATTCTATGAGGGGTGTATATACACTAATAGAAGGAATAACTAGAGGTTTTATGCAGTATCAACGTCTATGATTTATTAAATTCTTTGGAGATGTATTCGACTAAAAATTTGAGGTGATTTATATTAATACAAAAACTCAACTATTATTCAAATATCGATTTAAAAAATCACTTTAAAATTTAGTGTTATTCAATTTGTTATTTTATAAAATACTCTAAAATCTAATGTTATTGAATAAAATTTAAATTGAAGATTTTATAATGTTTTCATTGTTTTTAGAGTGTTTGAAAATGGTTTCTTGATTATAAAAATTAAAATCAAAATCTCATAATTTTAGATGATATTTTAGAATTGTTTAAATAAAAGTTACACAAAATTCTAACATTTCGAAATTCACTAAAAAATCAAATCACTTTAAATTTTATATTTAATATACCCCTACATGATTCTAACATCATTCTCGAATACATCCATCTAATCTCCCCCTTTCAAGCAAGAGATCGACTTATTTCCTCGTGAAAATGGAGAACCAGCTTCTTCTTACATTATCTACAAATTCAATTAGGTTACAAACCCTTTTTCGTTGATCAAAAAAGAAAAACCCTTTTTCTTTTCTCGCATATAATATTATTTTAAAATTAGTAAAGCTACAAAGAGCCGGCAAATATGAATCGTCTACGTTATTGTTCTTTAAGATGATAGACGCCAAGAATGAAAAAAAAATCCATCAAGTTTTTTTTTTTTTTTGTAAAAGAAAAAATCCATCAAGTTGCAGACAAATCAATTACCAAAGTAGTTTGAAAAAATAATGGAAGCGACATCTCTCTTTTATCTTCCTGTATGGACACTTTCGTCTTTTTGGACCTTTTTTTTTGTGCAACTCGTCTTTTTGGACAAAACACTGAAACCCACTACCGCTGATCACATCAAACTTTCTTCAAGTTTCCAAAGTTTGATCGACCCCTCTTTTTTTTTTTTCCATCTAAAAATTTAATTAAAGGGCCAAGCCCAAGAACACAGTTTGATACAACAAAAGAAAAATAAACCCAACCAGATGGGCTCGATACAAAACCAACATTAAATGGGCCTCTAGCCCAAGAAGAAGTAGAAACCCTAACAGATGCGTACTGCGCCGACAATTCCGGATCCCACCAGACCACGCGGCCACGCTGACTCTGCACCTGTACCAGATCTCACCGGACATCAACCACCTCGCAACCTCACAAACAAACAACCACCGGATGACTCTTACTGATTTTGAAACCTCAACTTACATCGCCGGAGAGAATCATCGAGCCTCGCCCGAGAACTCATCCCGAGTCATCGCGGTCCACATCTTCGTCACTACCGCTTCATTCACCGGATCCTTCACCGGAGAGCATCATCGACACCTCGAGATCTCATCTAGAATCGAAGCTTCAAGCCGTCACCGAAACACCACACAAGAGCCAAACCCTAAACACCAAAGAACGAAACCGGAGTAAAACAGAGCCTCCGCCTTAATCACTACCTAGAACCGACCGTTCACCTCTGTAGAAGAGGAGCCACGGCGGCGAACAAAGCCGACCGCCCATCTAGAAGGAGATGCAGCGGCGGAGACAAAAAGAACAACACAAAATCGAAAAGCAAGCGTTTAAATAGCAGGACATGGTAAGGCCGGACCGACGGTGGCTGACGGAGCCCACTCCGTCGGCCGGAAAGTTTAAAGATGAACTTTCTCTCTCTTCGCTTCTCTCTCTTCGCTTCTCTCTCTTATAACTTTTTTGGTTTGATCGACCCCTCAGGTTATAGTTTTAATAGATTATTGAATTACTGTACTTTTTGTTTTGCTAAAATGGATTGTTGTAACTAAAATGAATTATTGTACATGTACACTAAATTGTCACAATATTCATAACTTCCGAACCAATCCCTAAGCAAAAATATTTTCGTGACATTCTGGAATCTGGACTCATCTAGCCAATAGCCACTACTAAAAACAGTGTCGACAAAAAAAATATTGGTAATACATATACCATAAGCAGTACATTTTAATTTCAAGCAGTTATTTGTATATTCGACAAATACTTTTCTTACAAGCATTTTTTGTATATTCGATAAAGTAAAGTTTATTGTTTGATCCCCATGGTCTTTTGTTTTGCATAGGCCTGGGCATTTTACCCGGATCCGAAGATCCGACCCGAAACCGACCCGAAAAAACCTGGTCTGGGTAGGAACCGACCCGATCAAATTACCCTATCGGGTCTTGTTGTAGAGGACCCGCGGGTCTTGGACCCGACCCGACCCAAACCCGAAACCCGGCAGGTATCCGAATTAATAATATAATTAAATAAAATGAATCAATGGGGAGTCGAAGACGGGTTATTTGTCTACATAGCAAAGGGGTCAGCCACTAAGAGACAACCAACTATTGTTCTATTTCGCATAGTTTAGTATATATACACATTTTAATATAATAAAAACATAAATTTTAAATAAAATGTCAAATATTTTCGGATATATTAATATTTTCAGATTTTTTTTTGTATTTTTAGGTATTTTTTAGGTTGAACCCGAACCGAACCCGACCCGAACCCGACCCAGAACCGAACCGATAAATTCTAGTTACCCGAATGGGTCCAACTATATAAGACCCGACCCGACCCGGACCCGGTACAACCCGAACCGATCCGGAACCGAAAATTTGAATTTACCCTATCGGGTCCTAAACTCCTAGACCCGAAAGACCCGGACCCGAAAGAACTCGGCCTGAACCCGACCCGACGACCCGAATGCCCAGGCCTAGTTTTGCACATCGTACAACAATGTTGCTTTTACTCGTGTAATCGCTTAGATCATCAGTGAAAGACTTTAGTGCACACAAAAAAAGATTGGAGGGGTCCAAAATATTTTTCTGCAAGAGAGTGTGGACTTTAGAGGTACAACAAGTGCGTTTGTAAGACATCTTCGCACTATTATCTATTTTATTAAAACAACAGCACTATATATTGATATATGTTTGGTTCAATTATTTTAGTAGAATAAATTAAAAAATATCTTACTAATCATTATATTTCATAAAGAAAAACATAAATATAATTAAAAATACAAATATAAAAATTAAATTTCTAAAATAATATAAAACAAAAATATACCCGAGATCAAAATCTAGCATTTCTTAGATAAACCTACCTCCGTGACTAAATCTACTGCAATTTGAAGAAAGTTTTTAGTTTGGTGGTTTTTAGAATTGGAAGGCCAACAATACAACGAGATACAATTTTAGTTTGGTGTTTATTGGGCCTATGGTTGTAATAACGGGCTTGAGCATGATAAGTCCCATGGCTCCCCTCCTCACCACCACGAACTTGATGTTCAGAGAACAAGTTCAACAGAATTAGACAGAGCTTTGATTCCGCTATGGACTTCAAAGCCACGGCTCTAAACGAGGGTGCAGAAGCTAAACTTGCATTACAAGTAAACTCTGCTAAGGCTAACGAGCTTTCCAAGGAGATTTTTGATATGAAAGATGCCATTCATCAGCTCAAAGCTTGCAGCCACTCAGAATCTGCAAGAGTACGCAAATATTGTGAAGGAGAAAAGATGATTTAGGAGAATGTTACTAGGCAGCCGTTGAAGAGGCAGAGAAGAAACTACTAGTGTGGAGCCAAGAATATCAGCCTGAGCACTCAAGGAAGGGAGCTTGAAACATGAGCAAATGAATCTAGAAGTATATGATAGCTGCAGAAGAAAACAAGAGATTAAAGCTTGTTATAAAAGAAGTAGAAGAGGCTAAAGCCGCTGAAGAGAAAGTCCGCGAGGTGATGAAGATGATATCTCAGTAGCAAGATGCAAGAAACATGATGAATCATCCGGTTCGAAGATAAATATCACAGAGAGTGCAATAGAAAAGAAGTTGGCAGATATAGCAACAGAGCTTGAAGAGACCAATGCAAGAAAAAAGCGAAGCAAATAATAAGTTAGGAACGAGCATGAAAGCGATAGAGGAAATGAAGCATGCAATCGGGCGAGTGGTGGAAAGTGGGTTGATGAGATGACCTCAAAAAGAAAATGGACAACATGCTTAGGGCTTTGATTCGTTTGTTGTATGAAACAACCTTGTTCTGTTCCAATATTAAAACATAAAAAGACAATGAATATGGTTAATTAAGAGTGAACGTAAAAAAAAAACAACAACACATGTACATGTCAATCATTTTGTTAAAGAAGGAACCATTTATCATTTTCCAGATTTCAATAACTGAGAAGGAAGAACACACATATAATATCGTCCCACCACTTATCACTGTCTGATTGTGTAGCAAGTGCAAGTCTTACATAACTGCCTTTGTACTTCGTTAAAAAGTGTGGTGCACCAATTAGATCGGCTATACAATTGAGGTAAGCAACCTGACACGCACCAAGCTGATGGGGTGCATCTCTTGGGAAGCACGTTTTTGCATACAAGGTGGTATCCTCTTGCAAGTACCGAGACGGTAATGTCTCATTTTCTTTTTTTCTTCCAATAGTTTTCTTCATCCTATCCCGTACGGCGAACGCTTGAGACGATAGAACCGAGAAAGGACCCATCCAAAATCCTTAAACAGCAATATTCAAAGTTTTTTAAATACTTTTTAAAAATAAAAGGTCGTACAATATATATTTAACTTAGCAAATAGTATCTCACTAAATTGTGGGTGGGGGGGGGGGGGTGGGTGAGCAATAAAAGAGATGTAACAATTAAAAGATCATGGCAGAAGCTGGGAAACAGAGCCTCCTCCTCTACTGACACAAAAACTATATGTTTGGTCCTTCTTCTTTCCTCAACCCCACGCACTTCTGACCTAAAAATCTCTCTCTCTATCCCTACACGACAGCTGCAACAAAAAGCTACTTATTTTTCAATTTTAGTATTCTCTCTCTGTCTCTCTCTATCTACTTTTTTAAAAAGGACTACTATTATCGTCAGTTGTCACTAAATGACTAAACAAATCCCATTCTATATCATAATTAGAAGAAAATTGTTGGATTAAGCTTGAAAGAAAAGGAAACTTGAGAAATAAGTTAAAGACCTAATCCTACCGAGTTATGGAAATTAGGAATATGTTTAGGAGTTATCTAGATGTATTGCCTATTAGGATTAGGAAATATAAATCTCTATATAAGGAGATGCAAAGTTGTTGAATAACTTATGAGTTTAGAGATTGAGAGATTATGTTTGAGAGAGCTTAAGGTTTTGAGTTATTTTCCTTAAGATTAATAAGAGAGTTATTCTTATTATTTGAGTTTTACAATCTGAGTTATTTGAAATCTAGATTCCATATTTGGTATCAGAGCCACAAAAATCATTACTATTGGTGAGACCGTGAGAATAAATTTGAAGATCACTAAAAAGTTTTTTTGGAGAAGAAGATAACCATGGATGATAACGAGAAGGAAGAAGGATTTGAGACAAAATCCAAGGAGCTTAGATTTTCTGCTAAAAAGGGTTTGATGTCAAACTCCTCTAATTATACCGTGTTGGACATGCGCATGAAGATTTTTGAGTTCATGAACAAGGCGTGGGAAGCCACTGAGTCCGGAACTAAAACAAAAGATAAGAACATGGGGTTTGCTTTGTTGTTCCAATCTATACCAGAGGTGCTAATCTTACAAACTGACACCAGAAAAGCGTTTTGGAACACTAGTAAAACAAGACATGTTGGAGCTGAACAAGTAAGGGAGGCTAGGCTACAAACCCTAATAGCCAAATTTGACAAAACCGAGATGAAGGATGAAGACACAGTCGACAAATTTGTTGTAAGATTTTCAGAATATACATCCAAAGCAGCTTCTCTTCGAGAAACTATTGAAGAATCAAAATCTGTGAGGAAGTTTTTGAAAAGTTTATCCAAGAAAAGATACATACATGTCGTCCTTGATGCAAGATTTGAAGACTTTGGTGGAAGGCTAAAAGCTTATAAAAAAGGAAACGGTGAAGCGGAGAACGAACAACAAGATGAACATGGAAAAATAGAGTACGCTAACACAGACACGCAACAAACCCATCGAGAGAATTATAGCAGTGGAAGATCACGAGAAGGTCTCTCTACCTGGAGAGGAAGAGACCGTAGACGATCATGTACCTATCAGTACGGCTCAAACAAGCAAGGACATGATAAAGAAAGAGACACTAAAGAGAATTATAGCAGAGGAAGAGGACGAGAAGGTCTCTCTACCAGCAGAGGAAGAGACCGTAGACGATCATGTACCTATCAGTACGGCTCAAACAAGCAAGGACGTGATAAAGAAAGAGACACTTCTCACTGTCAGTGTTATCAATGTGATAAGATCAGACATTATGCATCAGATTGTCATTATATATTGCTTAAACTCCAAAAAGCCATTGAGAAAGAGGATGAAGAAACTCAAGAAGCCGATGAGTGGAAGACGCACAAGGTGGTGTATCTAAACGTTGGAAAGGTGAAGCCAAACCGTTTTGGAACTGGTGCGAGTATTAACATGAGAGGAAAACGTGAATTCCTTCTTGATATTGTTAAAACAATCACGGGAAAGGTGCGATTTAGAGATGATTCACGAAAGGGTTTAATACGGCTTGCGTCCAAAGATGGGAGGAAGAAGATCTGGAACAATATGTACTACATACCTATGTTGAAGAACAACATCGTGAGTCTTGGAAAAGACACAGAAGCTGGGTGTGAAATACAAACTAAAGCTAATCTACTGATGATCTACAAACGTTTAGGACAATTAGTTGTGAAATCAAACTGGTTCAGCGATCGCTCGTACAAGGTGACTTTAGAGGTTGAAATGCTCAAATGTTCATGTCTACTTAATAAAAAGACGAAGCAATACTTCCCACAAGCAACCCCGTGCAAATCCACCCAAACTCTCCAGCTTATTCATAGAGATCTTTGTAGGAAGAAGAAGAGGGATGCATTGGATAAATTCAAGAAATTTGAGATACTTGTTGGACAAGAAACGAGAGCTACGATCAAAACGTTCCAAAGTTATAGAGGTGGAGAGTTAGTGTCTCATACGCTCCAAGCCTACTGCCATAAACATGGTATCAAGAGACACTTGCCAATTGCAGTTTGTTCTCTTCTACGTAAAGGATTAGTCCAAAGGCGTAATATAATGATAGAGGAGATGACTAAGAGTATCTTAATAGACATGAGTGTACCTAGCTATCTATGTGGAGAGTCTAAGATATATGCTACCTATTTAATTAATAAGATTGCAACAAGATCGAACGTTGAGGTGATTAGAATTCTTGGTTACACTGATTATGCAAGGAGAGATTCTGAGGGAAAAGAAAGTTCTAAGGATTCCGGAACGTTTTTTGGTTACACTGGTTATGCAAGGAGAGATTCTGAGGGAAAAGAAAGTTCTAGGGATTCCGGAACGTTTTTTGTTAAAGACTTGAGAGAGTTCGGCAGTGATGGCTTAAGGGGAGTTGAAGATTTTCGGGCAGCAGGAGAAAGTTCTCAATATACTCGAGTTATGAGTGAGAACATGATGAATCAAGAGGAATTAGTCAGAGATGAAGAAGAGAATGATAATGATGAGCTTGTTGAGAGTAATGACAATGGTAATGAAGAACAAGAATGGTCACAGCCTCAGTTAAAAAGAGCAAAGAAAGTAAGTGTGAGGCCAACGTATATGAATGATTATTTTCTTATCACTGAAACAGAGTGTGAACGTTTTGTGATGGTAAGAAACGAGGAGTCTTGGATAGAAGCGTGTAAGGAACCGTCATTGTATCAAAACGAGAATCTTCTCATGGTTGTTGATGACTTGCGAGCAGATGAAGCCCTAAAGGCAGAAGCTAACAGGTATCACCAGATTGCAGAGGAAAAATTGAAAGAAGTTGAAACACATAAAGATGATCTTGTTCGGCGTCTTACATCTTTCAAGCCAGCAGGTTTGATTTTCTTGGTCAAACCACGTTCCTCGTTATCGATTATATTGTGTTTCATTTATATGGCCGCTCGTGGTGAATCATGGATGCATGACGGTGAAGACATGGATTGGAGTATTTTTTCCGTGTATGGTGAGAACTATTCTCAAGCTCTAGATCTCTACAATAAGACCTATGGACCTCTAATATACGATGTTTATGACGACGATGATCAGATTGAATATGTAGTCAACGATGGTCAGGTTCAAGACAACGTTAATGAAGTTGGTTTTCATGTGGTAGAAGATGTGCAACTTGAACAAACAAAAGACGTGTATGGTGAAGAAGTTGCCAACACCATAAATCTTGTTTTTGGTGACAAAGCTTTTGACACGTCTTTAAATGATACGTGTTCTTATGGGTTGAGAAAAGAAACAATAGGTGGAGAGTGCTTATTATCAAAGGTTCCACTGAAGTGTCGTGAGACTTTTTCACTTCTCCAAAGAAATCAACTTTTGTCATATGTCATAGGTGGTGATACATGTAAGGAGTTTGTGAAGATTTTCGAGATTATAACAAAGTTTGAGACACGTACGGTGTTAAGTCGAGATATGCAAAGATCCAGAGAATCTCGTGGAATTACAATAAAGATAAATGCAACTTTGGAGATACCAATTGTTGGAGAAAGTGATGGTGGTCATAGAGTTGACCTGGTTGATGGCAAGAACGTGGCAGGAAATATCTTTTATGTTGATGAGAGTTCAATGTTGCAGTGTTCGAGCAAACAAGAGTGTGTTGAGTATGATTTGATCGAGGCACAGTGTATACCCGAAAGTGAACAGAGAATCGACACTTTGACGAAAGCATTTGGGAGACTAAAGTTCAAAGAGATGAGAGGTCTCGTTGATATTGAAGATTTATCGAAAATAGATTTCAAGCTTAAGGAGGAGAATGTTGGATTAAGCTTGAAAGAAAAGGAAACTTGAGAAATAAGTTAAAGACCTAATCCTACCGAGTTATGGAAATTAGGAATATGTTTAGGAGTTATCTAGATGTATTGCCTATTAGGATTAGGAAATATAAATCTCTATATAAGGAGATGCAAAGTTGTTGAATAACTTATGAGTTTAGAGATTGAGAGATTATGTTTGAGAGAGCTTAAGGTTTTGAGTTATTTTCCTTAAGATTAATAAGAGAGTTATTCTTATTATTTGAGTTTTACAATCTGAGTTATTTGAAATCTAGATTCCATAAAAATTAGAAGAAAAAGCGAGGAATCCTAAACACACTTAAAATCATTATTAACGGAGCATCTCACATAATCCTTCATTATAAAATAAAAAAGAAGAACAGAGAAAAGATGGATTAATTTAAAAAATGAAATCTTTTCAAAATTTAAGAAAACTAGTGCATCTAGTGGTTATACTTTAAAATTTAATTACATTAAATAATGTTAATAAAATAAGGATGAAATATTTTTGTTAATGGATTCTGCTTTAAAATCTTTGTCAATAATAACCAAACAAAAAAAAAGAGTTAAATAAGTATAAATCTTAGAAAAAGATAGCTCCTCTGATTGTTGCACACTAACCACTTTGATACCCTTTTTACTCTCTCTCTCTCTCTCTGAGATTTTGAGAGAGTCTCCTCTTTTATCTCTCTCTCTTTCGGTCCTCATGATCCGATTTTATTTATTTTTGTAAATTTTATGTGATAGTTACATATACACGTTATATGTGTGTGTGTATGTGTGTACCTATCTTATATTGATGGAGACAATAACCATTAGAATCTGACTAATGGATCTCATTTCTTCTTGAGAGATATTTCTCTGGTCTCTTTTCATTCCCCTGTCTCCCAGATCTGTTCGTACCATTCCCAAGCTTCAAGCTTCTTCTTCTTTTTTTTCTTCACGGGTAATATTCCTTTATTTAGTTTAATACTTTATTTCTTAATCTAAAGTCCAAGTAGTAATAATACTATGTTTTTGTTTTGTTGGGTCATGATAAAGTTTGATGCTTTTCCTTTTCCCCTTATAGCTCTCTAACTGTTGAATTCTGGTTTGGGCATATGTATATTTACTTTGTTTATTTGTGAATAACGAACCTCTGCTACGTATTTGAATCTCTTGTAAAGCTTTTATGGAATCTTCCAATATATCATTTTTACTTATTTGCATGTTTTAGATTAATACTCTGAAACTATATATATAAAGCCATTAACGGAAGTTCTTTGTGTCTGTCTGTTTGTGTGTTGGTGATCAATATAAGGTTTAATATCAATCAGTGGACTTAATATTATGAGGGTTTAGCAGATGTTTTTCTAAGATTTAAAACCTTTTTTTGAAAATATGAATTACATAGGAACAGAAATCAGTTATGTACATTGATGTTTTCTGTTATACATTCATTGGTTTTAATCTTGTTCGTAATATAAACAGTTAGTTTTATATAATAAGCTTCCATGGATGTTCTGTTTATGCTCTTGTTAGTTTTCTATATGTGTTGGAATGTCAATGCTGAACCTTTTTTAACTGCTTTGATTTGTTAGTTAGTTAGTTAGAGGAGAGACGCCATGTATTTCTTCGGTTTGTCCAAAGAAGAAGTGTTGTCGTCACAGAAACATGTTGTATCATATAAAGAGACTTCTAAGCAGAATCCAATCGGTACTACTACAGTCACTCTGTTTGGGAGACAGGTTAGCTTTATTCAGATGCTAGTCTACTCCAATGTTTGTTGTTAAGAAAACAATATTTGATATAAGATTCTCATTCTCCAGGTGTATCCAGTGAAAAGAGAGAGCTCCAGTCTCAGCAATGGATGTATGAGGATACAAGAAGATATCGATCTTCGGTTTCCTGCAGATCACTACGCTTGTAATGAGGAGAAAGAAGAAGCATTAGCCACAAGCTGGAGTGGGAAGAGAAACCCAAAAATTGTTATTGATCTTGAACAGCTTCCAACAGCAGAGGATGAAGATTCCGTTAGCTATACTGCTACTGTGAGAAGAAGTCCTGAAACAGAACCATCACTCTTGCCTCATCAGTCTCTTTCAGTGGATGATGGTGTGGAGTCAGGTTTACTGGATCTTAATAGATTCCCTGCTGATGACGATGAGTTGGTCTCAGAGCCTCCTCGTTACTGTTTCTTGCAAGATCTGAACTGTGTTTACATCGAAGAGACAGAAACTAGCTGCGAGAAGAGCGGTGTAGACGATGGTCCCACGCCTCTTTGCTCTCCTAAAAACGTCAATGAGAAAGACGGTACCGCGTCTCCAGCTTCAGATACTTCTTGCTGCACCACTGAGAACAACTTGAGAAGAGGAGGAGGCTCCTCCTCTCCTCGAGCACCAGATCCTTCTTGCCGTACACGGCTTGAGTTTCCTGTCTTACCAGAGGAGGAGGAAATGGCAGCTGAATCATTAGTCCACATATCATCATCAGCGGTTTCATGTCGAAACCAAGACTTGGAATCAAAGCCTGCGTCGAGAACCAACAGCTTGGAATGTTGTTGGTCGTGCGATTCATACGAGCTGCACACGTTAGGTATAAGCGAAACCAACACGGAGGAAGACTTGTGCGTGTCTTCAATGGCGCGGGATGAGCTCGACAACATCACAAGAGATAGCAGCAGGAAAGAGACGGGGCTCAAGCTGAGAAGAGGGAGGAGAATGAAGCACTTTCTGAGGGAGATACTCCCAAACTTAACGTCGCTCTCTAGGCACGAGATCCGCGAAGACATTAACATCTTGGAAACGGTTTTGAGATCAAGAGAGTACAAGAAGATGCAAGGGAAAACGAAAGATGTCGTCAAACTTGGAGCGAACCAGAAAAACAAACGTTCAGTGTCACAGAGGTACGCTGGTAATAAAAGAAGGCGAAAACATGATGAATGAGAGTTTAATGATGTCTCTTCATGCCTTTTCAGATTTGCTTCATTGTGTAATCTTTTTAACAGTCTTTATGTTGTTCAATTCTTTTTTTTTTTTCTTATTTAACTTGTGACATTGATTATTGATAAGAGGAGAAAGCTAGTGAGGTGATGATGACATTATGTTCCTCATCCTCTCTCTCTCTCTCTCAAAATGTTTACTTAAATTGTTTGTTAGGGAGAAACTGAAATGTGTTCTTGTATTGGAATCTTGGAAACCCAACATTGAAAGTGATGATTTATGGGCCGTGGCCCATTTAATTAATAGGCCTCTAATTTATTATCATTACATCTCCGAATTGTCGTTATAGACTTGTTGATATCATCTTCACAATCACTGTGCAGTACTCTCGGTTTTCAATTTGGTGAAAGTGTTCCGACCGTGCTGAATCTACCACAGTAGGTTTAGAGTTTTCTTATGTGTTAATAATGTATGGTTTATTTATTTATTTATTTATTTTATGTGTTATTTCTTCATTGATTTGTTGTATTGTAACCAGAGTTAGTTCATCATGTTGGCTTTAGGCAGTTACCAGTTACTTCATTAGTTGAATAACAGTTAGATTACAATATCAGATACCTCTCACGAAGATATACACTTTATCCAGCTCAATCCAAAATAACGGATTGTTGAAAGAAATATCTGAAGCAGACCGTTGGATTAGTATGGATTCTAGTTCATCAATCAATGAATTTGATTAGATTGGTATGGATTCATATACTGATGGATTGGATTAATGTCCATATGCAGGAATGAATATAACTGATTTGATGTTCACGATTGGGGTGGGACAATATTTGAAATCATAATAGTCACTCCACTTATGTACATAAATTAAGATAATTAATTAATTTTTATATTTTTAAACAAAATATCATTAACTATACACATGCTATATTTTAATCAATAGAAAATAAACCGAAAATATAAAAAAAATTATCTAACACATAATAAGTTAATAAATTTTATACTGAAATTTCATTATCTAATTTAAAACGAATAATTTTTCTCTCTAAAACGCTGTTTCTTAACAAGGGAGAAATTATTAAATTGTAATTTATATCTACAACTTAGATAAGAGCTGGGAGACAACTGTTAGACAAACAAACGTGCACAAAACATTCCTTGCTATTTTTATATCGTAATCATATATGGAAATTACAAAACAAAGCTCCATACATTTAGCTCATCTTCTATCATTTTGGAACAAATGCATGAAGGGATTGTCCTTTAGGGTCATCAAGCCAATTCACAAATAATTTCAATCAATAATTTGGCAAAAAGATAATAGTCGCAGTGTTATTTGTCTTGCTTAAAATATTCAGGATAATCATTCAGATGAGTACTTTCTATCTCCATTTGTAATTCGTTTAATTATGTTTATCTAGTAGTATATAATTTTTGAAAAAAAAATAATAATATAAAAGTAACTAGTCTAATGTAGAGGACCCTCGTAAAGTATATTTGATCTTTGTCATATAGGTTTAAAGATAATTTTGGACTATCTCCCTAATAATTCATATTGCCACTTGACCAATAGTCACCGAGGGACAAATCGATCCAATAGATTCTCAGAACTGGGGTCAAGAATTCAATTATATCCAAAAAGAGACAAAGTTGAAAATAGAGATCAGATAACTTTAAATTAAAACAATACACATCTTTTTTTCTTGTAACACAAACAATACACATTATTTGTGTTACACATAAGAAATTTTCCATTTTGTTGTTAAAAAAAGACCTAAGAAATTTTACAATTTATGCTTTTAACAGACCTAGATTGGAATCTTTATCCCTTATCAGTCGGGCCATTAATATTTGTCGACACGGACCAAGAGGTAACTGAAAATAATCATCATAAAATATACCACAAAACTCGAAATCAAATTTATACATATAGACAATAACAAAATATTCATAATCATCATCATGATCATGCATGACCCATGGGAATATCTGGCTCATCTTCCAACTCAATCCCAAGCTCAGCTAGTCTTTTGTCCTTGTAAACGTACCACTTGGAGAAAACGAGGAAAATAAGGAAGTTCAAAGTAACAATTACGGTCACGAGCCAATAGAAATTGTATAGACGGCCCTTGTTCAGTTCATCAGCGATCCATGGATGAGATTTATCGGTGAATTTCTCAACGATTGTCACGAGAACAGAGCTGAAGAAAAACCCTAACGCCAGTGTGCTCAACAATAGCCCCGTGCTCATCGTTTTCATACCTTTAGGACACTCTCTCAAAAAAAAATCCAACTGTCCTGTGTATATCAGCGCCTCGCCGATACCAACGATAAGGTATTGTGGGATGAGTAGATAAAACCCTAGAGGAAGCGTTTTGACTGTTGGACCGTGTGAATGTGCGGTTCTAAGACGTTTGATCTCTACCAAAGCAGCTACAGCCATACCCATGGCTGCGAATAAGAGACCTAAACCAATACGTTGAAGTGGTCTTAGACCTTGGGGGTAGTTGAATAGCTTTTTGCATAGGCGAATAGCGACGCGGTCGTAAAGGGCAGTCGTTAGGAGGAGACCACCAACATAAAAGACGGCCATGGAGGCTGGAGGGATCTCAAAGCTCCCAATGTGACGGTCCATTGTCTCCGATTGTGCGACTGATAATGTCGTCAATTGTGCATGGACGGTCCAAAAGAGGATGCATGTTGCCCAAATTGGTAACATCCGAACGATTTGTTTCACTTCCTCAACATCGGTTAGTGTTGAAAGTGTCCATTTGTTGAATACGTTTTGGGTCATCGCCGTTTCTTGGTCCTTTATCGCTGCCTTATCTAATGAACTGAAGCATAAAAGTAATATAAATAGTCATCAGATTATGAATTTGAATTTTCAATGGAGAAAAATGTATTGTTGAATTAAAGACTTGTTGATGATGTTAAAAATATATATATTTCGTGTGTTACATAGAAAGAGTTGGCTTGTCCCTAATTACTGATTCATTGATCTTTTTTTTGTTCTTGATTTGTTATATCAACTTTTTTGGGATATAGCCTAATCATTGAATCAAGATAATGTAGAGAGAGTTTCGTGGAATCTTTTCAAGACGCTATACATATGCACATCAGCACACATGGCAAAGAAATATACATATATATATATATGCACATCAGCACATACATAATTGCTTTTAAAATTTAAAGTAATGTCGAAAGCATAACTGGCTTTGACCCAAAAAAATTAAAGCAATGTAGAAAAAATTGAAACAGGGAAAAGTGTATAAAAGGTAAAAAAAATTCTAAAGTTTCAAGAAACTTGGAATTGCCCAAAAGTAGACTAATGAATGAAGCAAAAAGAGCACGCAAAGCACGTGACGGTAGGTTTCTAAAGTCGAACTTTGGGTTTAGCCCGGTGGAGGTGTAAAATAGTGGAGGTGTTACGAAACGAGTGGTCTCACTACAAGACAAAACAACTGTCTTTTTTTTTCCTTAACATTTGAAGACAATACAAATTGTCCCCCTAACTTCTTGTTTCTTTTTTCTTTATTTATATCTAACCTTTGTATTCTTTTGTGTCTATTTAGGCATGCATAGGGATTGATGCGTAAAAGATACTGTATTTAGTTGGCAGAGAAATATACTATAAAGAGAAAGGTACGTACTTGATAGGAATATTTTTAAGAGTCAGGTATCTACTGTATATATATGCGTATAGATTTAAGTTTTCAAGGAAGATAATCCGTTGATAAAATAATATATTAACAAAGTAAAATAAATTGAAATATTTAACATTTAATCTTTCCCGCAGATTGTGGCTAAAGCCACTCGTTTTTTATCGATCAAATAATCCAACAGATGGTGCGAAATTTTCTAAGATAAATTATTTATAGGTAAAAAGTAAAGATGGATAAATATTACCCCACCTCCATATCATTTTTTTGGGTAACCCCACTTCCATATCCTAATGAACTTTTTCATTATTATTAAACTGATTATCAAATATTTGTAATAACCTTTCTTCTTTTCTTACTTATTATATATGTATCGAACCTTACGTGCTATCTAACGTAAATACACACACATATAATATAATACAGAAAAATCCATAAACATTGTAATTAGCTGTTAAATTCATGTCCTGGCATGGACCAGTTCGGTTGTATGATCGAGTAACAATAGTATTGTTTCCTTTTATTTTATTATTATTATTATTTTTCAAAAAAGGGAAAATGTTCAAATCCCTTTTAATTGGATTCTAATGCCAAGTAGGCATATAATGAAAACAGTGGTGGTCTCCCTTTGACTAAAGGACACGAGCTTTTTGAGTTATTTCTCACCCACACAGCCCCACTTTTAATTTCATATTTCTCAAGTATATACTATCACAAGGTTAAAAAAAAGTATATACTATCACAATTAGTTAAAGCCTCTGTTCAAAAACACGGCCGCGTACCCATATAATCGGCCGCTTAATCGTGAAACGTATGGTCACCGAGGCGAGTTAGGTCAATTCAGATGCTTGATACGGCAGTCCGAGTTATGGCCGTGTAGAGCGTAGATTAAGGTTACGCGTCCGCGTAATGGAGAAATCGAAAGGTTAGA
Organism: Raphanus sativus; assembly: GCF_000801105.2. Taxonomy (NCBI): domain Eukaryota; kingdom Viridiplantae; phylum Streptophyta; class Magnoliopsida; order Brassicales; family Brassicaceae; genus Raphanus; species Raphanus sativus. The sequence continues at coordinate 129 of NW_026617010.1, read as the reverse complement.
AAATCGTTATTCAATGCGGGTAAACAAGATTACAAGGTCAAAATCATGTATTATAACGAAAATCTGTTATGACTGAACAAGAATCGTGAAAAAAAAAGTTTAAAATGATTAGAATCGTGAAGAAGTAAC
>NW_026617009.1:0-20026 GCF_000801105.2 Raphanus sativus | reverse complement strand
TGAATAATCTCATAAGAGTTGTGAGTATAAGAAGATATCCCACTTCTATCCAGATGATTCCAGATTGGCCTGTTCGGACATATGGCAATATCTTCATGATTCTTATCAAACCAGGATGAACCACGATCTAAGAAGCTTTATTTGGAACCACTAATCAGTGGAGAATAACCAGGAAGTTGAATAAATTCTCATAGGAGTTGTGAGTAAGAAGATATCCCACTTTCTATCCAGATGATTCCAGATTAGCCTGTTCGGACATATGGCAATATCTTCATGATTCTTATCAAACCAGGATGAACCACGATCTAAGAAGCTTTTTTGGAACCACTAATCAGTGGAGAATAACCAGGAAGTTGAATAATCTCATAGGAGTTGTGAGTAAGAAGATATCCCACTTTCTATCCAGATGATTCCAGATTAGCCTGTTCGGACATATGGCAATATCTTCATGATTCTTATCAAACCAGGATGAACCACGATCTAAGAAGCTTTATTTGGAACCACTAATCAGTGGAGAATAACCAGGAAGTTGAATAAATCTCATAGGAGTTGTGAGTAAGAAGATATCCCACTTTCTATCCAGATGATTCCAGATTAGCCTGTTCGGACATATGGCAATATCTTCATGATTCTTATCAAACCAGGATGAACCACGATCTAAGAAGCTTTATTGGAACCACTAATCAGTGGAGAATAACCAGGAAGTTGAATAAATCTCATAGGAGTTTGTGAGTAAGAAGATATCCCACTTTCTATCCAGATGATTCCAGATTAGCCTGTTCGGACATATGGCAATATCTTCATGATTCTTATCAAACCAGGATGAACCACGATCTAAGAAGCTTTATTTGGAACCACTAATCAGTGGAGAATAACCAGGAAGTTGAATAAATCTCATAGGAGTTGTGAGTAAGAAGATATCCCACTTTCTATCCAGATGATTCCAGATTAGCCTGTTCGGACATATGGCAATATCTTCATGATTCTTATCAAACCAGGATGAACCACGATCTAAGAAGCTTTATTTGGAACCACTAATCAGTGGAGAATAACCAGGAAGTTGAATAAATCTCATAGGAGTTGTGAGTAAGAAGATATCCCACTTTCTATCCAGATGATTCCAGATTAGCCTGTTCGGACATATGGCAATATCTTCATGATTCTTATCAAACCAGGATGAACCACGATCTAAGAAGCTTTATTTGGAACCACTAATCAGTGGAGAATAACCAGGAAGTTGAATAAATCTCATAGGAGTTGTGAGTAAGAAGATATCCCACTTTCTATCCAGATGATTCCAGATTAGCCTGTTCGGACATATGGCAATATCTTCATGATTCTTATCAAACCAGGATGAACCACGATCTAAGAAGCTTTATTTGGAACCACTAATCAGTGGAGAATAACCAGGAAGTTGAATAAATCTCATAGGAGTTGTGAGTAAGAAGATATCCCACTTTCTATCCAGATGATTCCAGATTAGCCTGTTCGGACATATGGCAATATCTTCATGATTCTTATCAAACCAGGATGAACCACGATCTAAGAAGCTTTATTTGGAACCACTAATCAGTGGAGAATAACCAGGAAGTTGAATAAATCTCATAGGAGTTGTGAGTAAGAAGATATCCCACTTTCTATATCCAGATGATTCCAGATTAGCCTGTTCGGACATATGGCAATATCTTCATGATTCTTATCAAACCAGGATGAACCACGATCTAAGAAGCTTTATTTGGAACCACTAATCAGTGGAGAATAACCAGGAAGTTGAATAAATCTCATAGGAGTTGTGAGTAAGAAGATATCCCACTTTCTATCCAGATGATTCCAGATTAGCCTGTTCGGACATATGGCAATATCTTCATGATTCTTATCAAACCAGGATGAACCACGATCTAAGAAGCTTTATTTGGAACCACTAATCAGTGGAGAATAACCAGGAAGTTGAATAAATCTCATAGGAGTTGTGAGTAAGAAGATATCCCACTTTCTATCCAGATGATTCCAGATTAGCCTGTTCGGACATATGGCAATATCTTCATGATTCTTATCAAACCAGGATGAACCACGATCTAAGAAGCTTTATTTGGAACCACTAATCAGTGGAGAATAACCAGGAAGTTGAATAAATCTCATAGGAGTTGTGAGTAAGAAGATATCCCACTTTCTATCCAGATGATTCCAGATTAGCCTGTTCGGACATATGGCAATATCTTCATGATTCTTATCAAACCAGGATGAACCACGATCTAAGAAGCTTTATTTGGAACCACTAATCAGTGGAGAATAACCAGGAAGTTGAATAAATCTCATAGGAGTTGTGAGTAAGAAGATATCCCACTTTCTATCCAGATGATTCCAGATTAGCCTGTTCGGACATATGCAATATCTTCATGATTCTTATCAAACCAGGATGAACCACGATCTAAGAAGCTTTATTTGGAACCACTAATCAGTGGAGAATAACCAGGAAGTTGAATAAATCTCATAGGAGTTGTGAGTAAGAAGATATCCCACTTTCTATCCAGATGATTCCAGATTAGCCTGTTCGGACATATGGCAATATCTTCATGATTCTTATCAAACCAGGATGAACCACGATCTAAGAAGCTTTATTTGGAACCACTAATCAGTGGAGAATAACCAGGAAGTTGAATAAATCTCATAGGAGTTGTGAGTAAGAAGATATCCCACTTTCTATCCAGATGATTCCAGATTAGCCTGTTCGGACATATGGCAATATCTTCATGATTCTTATCAAACCAGGATGAACCACGATCTAAGAAGCTTTATTTGGAACCACTAATCAGTGGAGAATAACCAGGAAGTTGAATAAATCTCATAGGAGTTGTGAGTAAGAAGATATCCCACTTTCTATCCAGATGATTCCAGATTAGCCTGTTCGGACATATGGCAATATCTTCATGATTCTTATCAAACCAGGATGAACCACGATCTAAGAAGCTTTATTTGGAACCACTAATCAGTGGAGAATAACCAGGAAGTTGAATAAATCTCATAGGAGTTGTGAGTAAGAAGATATCCCACTTTCTATCCAGATGATTCCAGATTAGCCTGTTCGGACATATGGCAATATCTTCATGATTCTTATCAAACCAGGATGAACCACGATCTAAGAAGCTTTATTTGGAACCACTAATCAGTGGAGAATAACCAGGAAGTTGAATAAATCTCATAGGAGTTGTGAGTAAGAAGATATCCCACTTTCTATCCAGATGATTCCAGATTAGCCTGTTCGGACATATGGCAATATCTTCATGATTCTTATCAAACCAGGATGAACCAATATAAGAAGCTTTATTTGGAACCACTAATCAGTGGAGAATAACCAGGAAGTTGAATAAATCTCATAGGAGTTGTGAGTAAGAAGATATCCCACTTTCTATCCAGATGATTCCAGATTAGCCTGTTCGGACATATGGCAATATCTTCATGATTCTTATCAAACCAGGATGAACCACGATCTAAGAAGCTTTATTTGGAACCACTAATCAGTGGAGAATAACCAGGAAGTTGAATAAATCTCATAGGAGTTGTGAGTAAGAAGATATCCCACTTTCTATCCAGATGATTCCAGATTAGCCTGTTCGGACATATGGCAATATCTTCATGATTCTTATCAAACCAGGATGAACCACGATCTAAGAAGCTTTATTTGGAACCACTAATCAGTGGAGAATAACCAGGAAGTTGAATAAATCTCATAGGAGTTGTGAGTAAGAAGATATCCCACTTTCTATCCAGATGATTCCAGATTAGCCTGTTCGGACATATGGCAATATCTTCATGATTCTTATCAAACCAGGATGAACCACGATCTAAGAAGCTTTATTTGGAACCACTAATCAGTGGAGAATAACCAGGAAGTTGAATAAATCTCATAGGAGTTGTGAGTAAGAAGATATCCCACTTTCTATCCAGATGATTCCAGATTAGCCTATTCGGACATATGGCAATATCTTCATGATTCTTATCAAACCAGGATGCACCACGATCTAAGAAGCTTTATTTGGAACCACTAATCAGTGGAGAATAACCAGGAAGTTGAATAAATCTCATAGGAGTTGTAAGTATGAAGATATCCCACTTTCAGTTGTGAAGCTAATACATCCTCCATCAAGCTAGCATGCCATCTTATTGTTGAAGCTGATCCAACTTGTTTCTCTCCTGATCAGAATGTTCTCCACACACAGATGTGTCTGCAGATTGATCTCCATGTTCACAATCAGCTTGTATTGTCTCTTGATCCAGCTCCTGTTAGTCTCAGTTGGTTGTTCAAGTTGTTTCAAAGCTGTACCAAGAGTTCTTCTCTTCTCTCTGTCCAGAACTTCATAGATCATTCCAATGAGACTTTGAAACTTCCCATTCAGCCAAGCTTTGATCAGTGCCTTAGCTGTCTCATACCATGGATCCAATCCCTTGAGTTTGAGCCTGCTCAGGATCGCACCATACTCTCTCCCTTCAAAAGGATTTGTCCTCAAATCCAAGTCTTGTAAGATGATAGAACCATGATCATCTCCTGGATCAAATACCCAGTACTGCAATTCTTTTCCATGCTTCATCAAGCTCTTGGAACCTTGCTCAATCATCTCCAAGCTCCTCACGTGCCTTAGTATGTAGCAAACAAAACTTTTCTTTCCATTTAAGTCATAACCAGCTGCTTCTGCAAAAGATTCTCTCCATTTACTCCATAAGCACGCCTCAACCATGGCAGTGTCAGCATGTGTTCTATGCTCTCCTTGATAGAATAAGAGCATTAGATATCTAAAAACAAGCAGAAACCTTGCTGATTGATCTGGTGGATGAACTAGCTCCTTCTGGCTGCCTAGGAGAATACCTCTGATCTCTCTCAATACTCCTTGGCCAATGCTCATTATAACTTGATTCTCATGTTGCATAGGGTCTGGTGGTCGTGTGTAATGATCCTCATATTCATTCTCAAGCTTTGGTATCTCTTTAACCACAACAAGTTTTTGTTTTATGGATCTCAGCTTGTTCTGATCAGTTAGGGGTCTGATCAAGAACGTGTTACCTCCTGACTCTCTTCCCTTTTCGTAGCAGCTACTCAGGATCACACCATCCTCTCTCCCTTCAAAAAGATTTGACCTCAAATCTTGTTTTTCAGGAGTGAAGAAACTGTTGAAATGTGGTGAGAAGAGATGATGAGGTTTATAATATTGAAGAGGAGATGAGGAGAAATGGAACTTGTGAAAAGTTACCATGCAGTAAAAATAAAGTTACTGCATGGTAAAAGAGGTAAAAGGAGAGTGTGAAGGTAAATGGAGAAGTAAAAGAGACTTGGGATGAGAAAGAAGGTTAGCACAGTGTTGTGATCACACCACTGTAGAGTGGCGCGCCTCACTTGACCGTTTATGGATAAGCTAAGGCTGTATCCAGGCTGTAAAGTGAGACAAGCATGTGATCACTCTCAACCAAGCATTTCAAACTAGTCCATTGACCTCACATGCTCATAATAGTATTCTAGCTTTGCGCAAACCATTGTAATCTCTTCTCTTTATATACCTTGTAATCTCATTAATAAAAATCATACTTTGAGTCCCTTTCTCTCTAAGACATGTTACTATTTAATCTCTCTCTCTCGGGTTACTATTAGATCTACAAACTCAAACTCTCTCAAATCTCTCTTAATCTCTTCTGTTCTTACACTAATCTCTCAATACACTTTCTATTCTCTAAAATCTCATGGTATCAGAGCCAGGTTGGCTTTGGTATTGAGAGATACCACTGTTTCATTCCGCAAATCTTGTGTTCTTGTTGCCTTATTTTCTCTCTTGTGTTCTTGGTGATTCGGGAAGACTTGTCACTATACTGAAGGTTATTGGAAGCTTGTCCGAGAGTCTGTGTGGTCTTGAGGTTGAGTTCTAGTGGTTCTTCAAGTGTGGTTGCAAGATAGAAGCTTTTCAGGTCGCGTGTGATACAAGCAAGAGAAGATGGAGGGAAACAACTTCAGCAAGCTCGTTACAGTTCCGGTTCAACTCAAGGGAGGTTCAAACTATCTCTTGTGGTCTAGGTTGGTGAAAACTGCCATTGGAAGGCTAGGGCTATGGGATCACATCACTGATGATGGACCAAAGCCAGTGGCAAAGCAAACTGAAGAAAGTGAGAAAGGGAAAGCTCTCGCGGATGCTGAGGAGAAGAAGTGGATCCAAGAAGATCTGATGGTGCTTTCCGTGCTGCAAGGATCTCTAGAGGTGCCTCTCCTTGAAGCCTACAGCTACTGCGAGACTCCCAAACACCTATGGGATACTCTCATGAAGACTTTTGGAAATGTTTCCAACATTAGCCGTGTGTTTGAGCTAAAGAGAGCTATTAACTCCATGAAGCAAGATGGAGGGGAGCTCACCAAACACATGGGAAAGTTTGGATCTTTATGGTCTGAGCTTGAAAGCTTAAGACCCAACACTACTGATATGTCAGCTCTCATGGAGAGAAGAGAACAAGATCAGGTGTTTGGGCTATTGATGACACTTGATCCTTGCTACAAAGATGTCATCAAGCATATCTTGAGGTCGCCTACTCTCCCATCAATGGAGGAAGTGTGTGCACAACTTCAGAAGGAGGAGGGATCACTTGGTCTCTTTGGAGGAAAGGGTGAGCTTACTATGGCTCATCAAGCCGAGGAGGTGCAAGCTAACAAGGCTGCATACAATGGCAGGAAGTATGAGAAGTATGAAGGGAGCTGTGAGCATTGCAAGAAGTCTGGTCATAAGAAGAGTCAGTGTTGGTTACTTACTCAAGGGATAGAGAAGCCAAGGCAAACCTTTCTACTGAAGCAAATGGTGCTGGTTCATCCGGAGCTAGTCCAAATGTGAATGTGGGTGAAAGTGAAGGAAGAGCTATGGCTTCTCATCAACTAAGTGGCAAGGGATTGGATCAGGAGATGATCACTAAAGCTGACATTGCATCTCTCATCCGAGCTCTTAAGGAGTCTGGTAACAAACATGACCATACTCTTGGTTACTCTTATGCTGCTCATACTTTGCCTATTACAATGCCTAATGTCTCAGATAAGATATTAGGACTGCTAGGAAGCATCATGAAAGGAAATGAATCATATAGGACTAATGTTGCTAGTAATGTGCATAAACCATTGATCATTGATTCTGGTGCATCTCATCACATGATTAGTGATGTTAAGTTGATAAAAGACATTGAACCTGCTCATGGCCATGTTATGATTGCAAATGGTGATAGGATTCCTATTAGAGGCATTGGTAAACTGAATCTGTTTAATAAGGATTCTAAAGCCTTTTTCATGCCTGAGTTCACTTCAAATCTTTTATCTGTGAAAAAATGCACTAATGATCTTCAATGTAATGTTATCTTTAGTCCTAATGATGTGAAGTTTCAGGATATTAAAAGCAGTAAGTTGATTGGGCAAGGAGCTACCAAAGGAGACCTCTATATGCTGGAAGACCTTGATCCCATTTCTAGTTCTTTTGTTTCTTTTAATTCTGTTTCTTCCCTCAGTAAGGATGCATTGTGGCATGCTAGACTAGGTCATCCTCATGATAGGGCTTTAAGCATTATGTTACCAGGTGTCATGTTTAAGAATAAGGAGTGTGAGGCATGTATTTTGGGTAAACATTGTAAGACTGTGTTTCAAAGATCTTCTACTATCTATGAAAGTTGTTTTGATTTGATTCACTCTGATGTTTGGACTGCTCCTTGTTTGTCCCGAGATGGTTATAGATATTATGTCACCTTCATTGATGAAAAATCTAAATACACCTGGTTAACTCTCATTAAAACAAAGGATAGGGTTCTTGATGCTTTTAAAAATTTTCAAAGCTATGTAACTAACCATTATCATGCCAAGATTAAGATTTTCAGGTCTGATAATGGTGGAGAGTATACAAGCCATGCATTTCGAGATCACCTAGCTCATCATGGGATTTTGCATCAAACTAGCTGCCCTTATACACCACAACAGAATGGTGTAGCTGAGAGGAAGAACAGGCACCTCATGGAGGTGGCTCGGTCACTAATGTTCCATAAGAGTGTTCCAAAGAGGTATTGGAGTGATGCTGTTATATCTGCTTGTTATCTGATCAACAGGGTTCCAACCAGAATACTGCAAGATCAATCTCCATTTGAGGTTCTCAACAAGAGTAAACCAAGCCTGGACCATCTGAGGACATTTGGGTGTGTGTGCTATGTCTTAGTACCCGGGGAGCTGAGAAACAAACTAGAAGCAAGGAGCACCAAGGCTATGCTTATTGGTTACTCAACTAGTCAGAAAGGATACAAGTGCTTTGATCCTGATGCTAGAAGAGTCTTGGTGTCTCGGGATGTCAAGTTTATGGAGGAGCAAGGATACTATGATGGGAAGAATTGGGAAGAACTAGAGGATCTATCTCAACCATCAGACAGAGCTGCTAGCTTGAGAAACATATTTGAGGGTCTTGGCATTGGAGTGTCCCAGGATCAGAGTAGGCAACAAGAACCTACACAAGTTACTGCTGAAGAACCATCCCACTTTGATCATGAGGGGGGAAGTGAATCAGAAGCAAGAAGTCAAGAAGATCAAGGCATTGGTGCTGGAGGTCTAGAAGAACAAAGCTCTGATTCTCCTGTTCAAAGTGGAGAGGATTCAGCAAGAAGAGATCAGGGAGCTGGAGAACCAGTTCAGATACAAGAAGAAGAAGCTAGTGAGGAACAAGCATCAGTTCCTTTGAGAAGAAGCACACGGGTGAGGAGAGATGCTTCTAACTGGGTAAACACAAGAGTGTACTACAATGCCCAGGATGTGGAGCATCCCTCTCAAGCTGTGTGTTCCTTTGCTGAGTTTCCGGAAGAACATTGTGCTTTTCAAGTAAGCTTGGATGAGAGCTATGTGCCAAGAAGTTATGAAGAAGCAATGTTGATCCAAGAGTGGAGGGATTCAGTCAACGCTGAGGCAGATGCCATGATCAAGAATGATACATGGTATGAAAGCAAGTTACCTAAAGGGAAGAGGGCAGTATCATGCAAATGGATCTTTACCATAAAGTATCTACCTAATGGTAAGATAGATAGAAGGAAGACTAGACTGGTGGCAAGAGGTTTTACACAAACATATGGTGAGGATTACATAGACACATTTGCTCCAGTCGCCAAGCTTCATACTATCAGAGTAGTGCTATCACTTGCAGTCAACCTTGAGTGGGATCTATGGCAAATGGATGTGAAGAATGCTTTCCTTCAGGGGGAGCTTGAAGATGAAGTGTACATGCTACCACCACCAGGAATGGAAGGGATGGTAAAACCAGGAAATGTATTAAGACTGAAGAAAGCTATCTATGGGTTGAAGCAATCACCAAGGGCTTGGTACCACAAACTCAGCACCACTCTAAATGGTAAAGGATTCAGAAAGTGTGAGTTGGATCACACACTCTTCACCTTGGTTACACCAGGAGGTATCATTGTTATTCTTGTATATGTTGATGATATTATCATCACTGGTTCTGATAAAACAGGTATACAAGAAACCAAGGAGTATCTCAAGTCTGTCTTTGACATAAAAGACTTGGGAGAGATGAAATATTTTCTTGGGATTGAGTTGTGCAGGTCTAAGGAAGGCTTATTTATATCTCAAAGAAAATATGCACTTGACCTTTTGAAAGATGCAGGTGCTTATGGAGGAAAGACAGCAAAGATGCCCATGGAAGATGGGTACAAGATTCCAAGAGAGGGGGAGATGGAAGATAGCAAGCCATTTCATGATCCCAAGTTGTATAGGAAGCTTGTGGGGAAGCTGATCTACCTTACTATCACTCGGCCAGACATATGCTTTGCAGTGAATCAAGTCAGCCAGCATATGCAACAACCAAAGGAGCACCATTGGAGAATGGTGGAGAGAGTGCTAATGTATCTCAATGGAACTCAGGGGTTAGGAGTTTGGATGGGGTGCAACAAGAGTACTGAAGTGGTTGGCTACTGTGATGCGGATTGGGCTGGTGATAGAAATGATAGGAAGTCCACAACTGGGTATTGTACCTTCATTGGAGGAAACATGGTCACTTGGAAGAGCAAGAAGCAGAAGGTGGTCTCCTGTTCAAGTGCTGAAGCTGAGTATAGAGCTATGCTGAAGCTTACCAATGAGTTAGTGTGGATCAAAGGGATTCTTAAGCACTTGGAGATCGAGCAAGCAACTCCAATGACCATGCATTGTGACAATCAAGCCGCAATACACATTGCTACCAACTCTGTGTTTCATGAGAGGACAAAGCACATTGAGGTTGATTGTCACAAGGTAAGGCAGATGATAGTCTTGGGAGTAATCTTGCCATGTTACACTAGAAGTGAAGATCAGTTGGCAGATGTATTCACCAAGGCAGCAAGACAAAAGACAATGGAGTCCATACACATCAGGTTAGGACTCATTGATCTTACACCCATTCACTAGTCCCCTGATCATGAGGTCTTCACTCTTTTTCCCTCATCAAAGTTTTGTCCCAATGGGTTTTCTTTGATGAGGTTTTTAATGAGGAAGATCTCATGGTCCTTCCAAGCTCGACTTGTTCCACATGGTCAAGCTTGAGGGGGAGTGTTGAAATGTGGTGAGAAGAGATGATGAGGTTTATAATATTGAAGAGGAGATGAGGAGAAATGGAACTTGTGAAAAGTTACCATGCAGTAAAAATAAAGTTACTGCATGGTAAAAGAGGTAAAAGGAGAGTGTGAAGGTAAATGGAGAAGTAAAAGAGACTTGGGATGAGAAAGAAGGTTAGCACAGTGTTGTGATCACACCACTGTAGAGTGGCGCGCCTCACTTGACCGTTTATGGATAAGCTAAGGCTGTATCCAGGCTGTAAAGTGAGACAAGCATGTGATCACTCTCAACCAAGCATTTCAAACTAGTCCATTGACCTCACATGCTCATAATAGTATTCTAGCTTTGCGCAAACCATTGTAATCTCTTCTCTTTATATACCTTGTAATCTCATTAATAAAAATCATACTTTGAGTCCCTTTCTCTCTAAGACATGTTACTATTTAATCTCTCTCTCTCGGGTTACTATTAGATCTACAAACTCAAACTCTCTCAAATCTCTCTTAATCTCTTCTGTTCTTACACTAATCTCTCAATACACTTTCTATTCTCTAAAATCTCAGAAACCTTGCAGATCAAGCTTATATGAAACTGTTTTCTGAGCCAGCTTGTTGTTGCTTCGTCTACTAGCACTCAAGCTTCCTCCTGGTTCAAAAACAGCTTGTTTGCCAGCCTTTTACAGCTCTCAGATGATCCATCACACTGAACTTAACACCTACCATATTCCTGACCAGTAAATCACAAGTTCTTGTCTTAAAGTTATCACCTTGATTAACCAAGACAAGGACTGATTCAGAAGCTGTAGATGACTCTCCAAGCACTTCCTCTTCTTTCTTTGTTTGATCAGGCACATATAAACACAGCTCTTGTGTTTCTCCTTCCTGTTCAAGTGCCATCTTGGACACTGAATCCTCTGGTAGTGAATCTGGTTGTTCAATCTCTTCCAAGAAAAAATCAAAATTTGGTTCTTTCTCCTCCCATTGGAAACCAGGCAAATACTTAAAACTCATGACTATTTTAAGCTCACTCCAAGTGTAGATTGGTTCCTCATCATACCAACGAGCTTGTTTCTCTACCCTCCACCATGCTTTAGCCTCACCTCTCAGCAAACTAACAGCAAGGGATAGGCTTTCCAATGAGGATACTTAATTCTGCATAATGAAACTCTCTAGGCTGCTAGCCCACACCATGAAAGCTTCTGGTCCATATCCAGGACCATATCCTCCAGCAAATACATCAGGATACATTACCAAACAAGTTCACAAATCTCCTAGATCCTTACTGGTTGTAGCTTCACTTCTCTGCCACTCTTCTGCTCTTCCAAACGATGTGGTGGTAGATCAGCTACCAAAGAGTACAAAACCGTGTGCAGTTGATGAAACCTGTGAAAGTAAATGAAGAACAAATGATGAACAAGTGAAGAACAAGTGAGAGAGATAGGTGAAATCGTGAGAGAGAGAGAGAGATGTTGCAAAGTAAAGAGAGAGTAAAGAAGGATTTATTTCCTTGATCTTAATGTGAGAGAGGTTACATGAATATATAGGCACATTGCCTTGTTACAGGAAATAATAATCTATCCTAGGCAAGTACATAAACAATAAACAAATGGGTTCTGATCAAGGCATGAGAGTGACAGGTCACAAACGGTTCTCTCCATAAACAGAACATGTGACCATGCTTATTTAATCACTCTCCTTTGTCTCATGTATTCCCAACGGTCTCCTTCTCTTCTGATGTCGACCAAGGTGTGTTTGAACTTGCCTTGCCTCTCACTCCACGTTAGGTTATGCACTGGTACCTTGCACAACAAGTGTTGTATGGATATACTTGTATTTCAAGTAATGTTGGACCTGCTTCTACTTCATGTATCTCCAGCTCCTCTCTCTTTCTGATTTATTTATATCCTTTGTCAATACTCCCCCTCAAGCTTAGCCATATAGTATGGTTAAGATTGGAACCCATGAACACATCCCTCATTAAAACCTTTATGTGAAAAACCCAATGGGATAAAAACACATAAAGGAAAAAGAGTAGATGCTCCATGGTATAAGGGGATCATGATCTAGCCAAGTCTATGAGTCCCAATCTCGGATGGATGAACTCACAGACCTTGGTGCTTGCTCCTTTGGTGAAGATGTCAGCTAGCTGGTCTTCACTTCTAGTGTAGCAAGGTAGGATGATCTTCTGCTCCACTGCTTGTCTAACCTTGTGACAATCCACCTCAATATGCTTTGTCCTCTCATGAAACACTGAGTTTGAAGCTATATGGATGGCTGCCTGGTTGTCACAGTGCATTGTGATTGGTGTTGTTGTCTCTATGCCCAAGTCTCTTAGCAAGTTTCTGATCCAAATGAGTTCACTGGTCAGCTTCCTCATTGCTCTATATTCTGCTTCAGCACTTGAACATGATACCACCTTCTGCTTCTTGCTTTTCCAAGTAACCAGATTGCCTCCTATAAAGGTGCAATAGCCTGTAGTAGACCTCCTGTCCACTCTATCACCAGCCCAATCTGCATCACAATATCCCACAATCTCTGTACTCTTGTTGCATCCCATCCATACACCTTGACCAGGGGCTTCCCTTAGATATCTCATGATCCTCTCCACCATCTTCCAGTGATGAACTTTGGGAGTTTGCATATGCTGACTGACTTGGTTTACAGCAAAACAGATGTCTGGTCTTGTGATGGTAAGTTAGATCAGCTCCATATGTCCGAACATGCTAATCTGGAATCATCTGGATAAAAAGTGGGATATCTTCTTACTCACAACTCCTATGAGATTTATTCAACTTCCTGGTTATTCTCCACTGATTAGTGGTTCCAAATAAAGCTTCTTAGATCGTGGTTCATCCTGTTTTGATAAGAATCATGAAGATATTGCCATATGTCCGAACAGGCCAATCTGGAATCATCTGGATAGAAAGTGGGATATCTTCTTACTCACAACTCCTATGAGATTTATTCAACTTCCTGGTTATTCTCCACTGATTAGTGGTTCCAAATAAAGCTTCTTAGATCGTGGTTCATCCTGTTTTGATAAGAATCATGAAGATAATGGCATATGTCCGAACAGGCAAATCTAGAATCATCTGGATAGAAGGTGGGATATCTTCTTGCTCACAACACTTATGAGATTTATTCAACTTCCTGGTTATTCTCCACTGATTAGTGGTTCCAAATAAAGCTTCTTAGATCGTGGTTAATCCTGGTTTGATAAGAATCATGAAGATAATGGAATATGTCCGAACAGGCAAATCTAGAATCATCTGGATAGAAGGTGGGATATCTTCTTGCTCACAACACTTATGAGATTTATTCAACTTCCTGGTTATTCTCCACTGATTAGTGGTTCCAAATAAAGCTTCTTAGATCGTGGTTCAACCTGGTTTGATAAGAATCATGAAGATATTGCCATATGTCCGAACAGGCTAATCTGGAATCATCTGGATAGAAAGTGGGATATCTTCTTAATCACAACTCCTATGAGACTTATTCAACTTCCTGGTTATTCTCCACTGATTAGTGGTTCCCAATCAAGCTTCTTAGATCGTGGTTCATCCTGGTTTGATAAGAATCATGAAGATATTGACATATGTCCGAACAGGCTAATCTGGAATCATCTGGATAGAAAGTGGGATATCTTCTTAATCACAACTCCTATGAGACTTATTCAACTTCCTTGTTATTCTCCACTGATTAGTGGTTCCAAATAAAGCTTCTTAGATCGTGGTTCATCCTGGTTTGATAAGAATCATGAAGATAATGGCATATGTCCGAACAGGCTAATCTGGAATCATCTGGATAGAAGGTGGGATATCTTCTTCCTCACAATACTTATGAGATTTATTCAACTTCCTGGTTATTCTCCACTGATTAGTGGTTCCAAATAAAGCTTCTTAGATCGTGGTTCATCCTGGTTGATAAGAATCATGAAGATATTGCCATATGTCCGAACATGCTAATCTGGAATCATCTGGATAGAAAGTGGGATATCTTCTTACTCACAACTCCTATGAGATTTATTCAACTTCCTGGTTATTCTCCACTGATTAGTGGTTCCAAATAAAGCTTCTTAGATCGTGGTTCATCCTGGTTTGATAAGAATCATGAAGATATTGCCATATGTCCGAACAGGCTAATCTGGAATCATCTGGATAGAAAGTGGGATATCTTCTTACTCACAACTCCTATGAGATTTATTCAACTTCCTGGTTATTCTCCACTGAATAGTGGTTCCAAATAAAGCTTCTTAGATCGTGGTTCATCCTGGTTTGATAAGAATCATGAAGATAATGGCATATGTTCGAACAGGCTAATCTGGAATCATCTGGATAGAAGGTGGGATATCTTCTTGCTCACAACACTTATGAGATTTATTCAACTTCCTGGTTATTCTCCACTGATTAGTGGTTCCAAATAAAGCTTCTTAGATCGTGGTTCATCCTGGTTTGATAAGAATCATGAAGATATTGCCATATGTCCCAACAGGCTAATCTGGAATCATCTGGATATAAAGTGGGATATCTTTTACTCACAACTCCTATGAGATTTATTCAACTTCCTGGTTATTCTCCACTGATTAGTGGTTCCCAATCAAGCTTCTTATATATTGGTTCATCCTGGTTTGATAAGAAACATGAAGATATTGACATATGTCCGAACAGGCTAATCTGGAATCATCTGGATAGAAAGTGGGATATCTTCTTACTCACAACTCCTATGAGATTTATTCAACTTCCTGGTTATTCTCCACTGATTAGTGGTTCCAAATAAAGCTTCTTAGATCGTGGTTCATCCTGGTTTGATAAGAATCATGAAGATAATGGCATATGTCCGAACAGGCTAATCTGGAATCATCTGGATAGAAAGTGGGATATCTTCTTACTCACAACTCCTATGAGATTTATTCAACTTCCTGGTTATTCTCCACTGATTAGTGGTTCCAAATAAAGCTTCTTAGATCGTGGTTCATCCTGGTTTGATAAGAATCATGAAGATATTGCATATGTCCGAACAGGCTAATCTGGAATCATCTGGATAGAAGTGGGATATCTTCTTACTCACAACACCTATGAGATTTATTCAACTTCCTGGTTATTCTCCACTGATTAGTGGTTCCAAATAAAGCTTCTTAGATCGTGGTTCATCCTGGTTTGATAAGAATCATGAAGATATTGCCATATGTCCGAACAGGCTAATCTGGAATCATCTGGATATAAAGTGGGATATCTTCTTACTCACAACTCCTATGAGATTTATTCAACTTCCTGGTTATTCTCCACTGATTAGTGGTTCCCAATAAAGCTTCTTATATATTGGTTCATCCTGGTTTGATAAGAATCATGAAGATATTGACATATGTCCGAACAGGCTAATCTGGAATCATCTGGATAGAAAGTGGGATATCTTCTTACTCACAACTCCTATGAGATTTATTCAACTTCCTGGTTATTCTCCACTGATTAGTGGTTCCAAATAAAGCTTCTTAGATCGTGGTTCATCCTGGTTTGATAAGAATCATGAAGATATTGCCATATGTCCGAACAGGCTAATCTGGAATCATCTGGATAGAAAGTGGAATATCTTCTTACTCACAACTCCTATGAGATTTATTCAACTTCCTGGTTATTCTCCACTGATTAGTGGTTCCAAATAAAGCTTCTTAGATCGTGGTTCATCCTGGTTTGATAAGAATCATGAAGATATTGCCATATGTCCGAACAGGCTAATCTGGAATCATCTGGATAGAAAGTGGGATATCTTCTTACTCACAACTCCTATGAGATTTATTCAACTTCCTGGTTATTCTCCACTGATTAGTGGTTCCAAATAAAGCTTCTTAGATCGTGGTTCATCCTGTTTTTATAAGAATCATGAAGATAATGGCATATGTCCGAACAGGCAAATCTAGAATCATCTGGATAGAAGGTGGGATATCTTCTTGCTCACAACACTTATGAGATTTATTCAACTTCCTGGTTATTCTCCACTGATTAGTGGTTCCAAATAAAGCTTCTTAGATCGTGGTTAATCCTGGTTTGATAAGAATCATGAAGATAATGGCATATGTCCGAACAGGCAAATCTAGAATCATCTGGATAGAAGGTGGGATATCTTCTTGCTCACAACACTTATGAGATTTATTCAACTTCCTGGTTATTCTCCACTGATTAGTGGTTCCAAATAAAGCTTCTTAGATCGTGGTTCAACCTGGTTTGATAAGAATCATGAAGATATTGCCATATGTCCGAACAGGCTAATCTGGAATCATCTGGATAGAAAGTGGGATATCTTCTTAATCACAACTCCTATGAGACTTATTCAACTTCCTGGTTAATTCTCCACTGATTAGTGGTTCCCAATCAAGCTTCTTAGATCGTGGTTCATCCTGGTTTGATAAGAATCATGAAGATATTGACATATGTCCGAACAGGCTAATCTGGAATCATCTGGATAGAAAGTGGGATATCTTCTTAATCACAACTCCTATGAGACTTATTCAACTTCCTGGTTATTCTCCACTGATTAGTGGTTCCAAATAAAGCTTCTTCGATCGTGGTTCATCCTGGTTTGATAAGAATCATGACGATAATGGCATATGTCCGAACAGGCTAATCTGGAATCATCTGGATAGAAGGTGGGATATCTTCTTACTCACAACACTTATGAGATTTATTCAACTTCCTGGTTATTCTCCACTGATTAGTGGTTCCAAATAAAGCTTCTTAGATCGTGGTTCATCCTGGTTGATAAGAATCATGAAGATATTGCATATGTCCGAACAGGCTAATCTGGAATCATCTGGATAGAAAGTGGGATATCTTCTTACTCACAACTCCTATGAGATTTATTCAACTTCCTGGTTATTCTCCACTGATTAGTGGTTCCAAATAAAGCTTCTTAGATCGTGGTTCATCCTGGTTTGATAAGAATCATGAAGATATTGCCATATGTCCGAACAGGCTAATCTGGAATCATCTGGATAGAAAGTGGGATATCTTCTTACTCACAACTCCTATGAGATTTATTTAACTTCCTGGTTATTCTCCACTGAATAGTGGTTCCAAATAAAGCTTCTTAGATCGTGGTTAATCCTGGTTTGATAAGAATCATGAAGATAATGGCATATGTTCGAACAGGCTAATCTGGAATCATCTGGATAGAAGGTGGGATATCTTCTTGCTCACAACACTTATGAGATTTATTCAACTTCCTGGTTATTCTCCACTGGTTAGTGTTCCAAATAAAGCTTCTTAGATCCTGGTTCATCCTGGTTTGATAAGAATCATGAAGATATTGCCATATGTCCAACAGACTAATCTGGAATCATCTGGATATAAAGTGGGATATCTTCTTACTCACAACTCCTGTGAGATTTATTCAACTTCCTGGTTATTCTCCACTGATTAGTGGTTCCCAATCAAGCTTCTTATATATGATATTTTTAGTAGTATTGAGTAGATAAAGTGGATTGAAGTGAGTTTAATGATAAAGGTTTATGAAGAACATGAAGAACATTATGAACTAGAGAGAGAGAATTGCAAAATCGTGTTATTAGGTTAATGAGACAGAGTTTACAATATAAAGGAAAGCTAAGACACAGATTTACTATTCTAAGCATGTGTAGTCAAAGGATCAGGCTGCTTTAGTTTGAACTAAACCAATGAGAAGCCTCACATGCTTATGGGAAGAACCTTATCCATCCAGGCTGTTCCAGCCTGTCTTGCGCAGCTTCTTCCCTTCTCCAACGGTCTGATTCACTCATGTGAGCTTCCCATAGTGTAGTAACCTTAGCATAGTAACTTTGGTCTTGTTACCAATTTACCTTAGTAAATAAAGTTACCACAGTAACTAAAAAGTTACCAACAGTAACTTTTATAGTTACTTCCCCATCTCTTTGCTATCACATCTTCTTCTCATAAGTATCCAAGTCTCTTCTCAATATTAATCTCAATCTCTCATCCTTTCAACACTCCCCCTCAAGCTTAACCATGTGGAACAAGTTAAGCTTGGAAGGACCATGAGATCTTCCTCATTAAAAACCTCATCAAAGAAAACCCAGTGGGACAAAACTTTGATGAGGGAAAAAGAGTAAAGATCTCATGATCAGGGGACTAGCTGGTTGATGAGAGATCAATGAGACCCAACCTGATATGGATGGATTACATTGTCTTCTGTCTCGCAGCCTTGGTGAAGATGTCTGCTAACTGGTCTTCACTTCTAGTGTAGCATGGCAAGATCACTCCCAAGACTATCATCTGCCTGACCTTGTGGCAGTCCACTTCAATGTGCTTTGTCCTCTCATGGAACACTGAGTTGGTGGCTATGTGTATTGCAGCTTGATTGTCACAATGCATGGTCATTGGTGTAGCTTGCTCAATCTCCAAGTGTTTTCAGAATCCCCTTGATCCAAATCAACTCGTTGGTGAGCTTCAGCATAGCCCTATACTCAGCCTCAGCACTAGAGCAAGAGACCACCTTCTGCTTCTGCTCTTCCATGTGACTAAGTTCCCACCAATGAATGTGCAATAGCCAGTTGTAGATCTTCTATCTACTCTGTCTCCTGCCCAATCCGCATCACAATAGCCTACAACCTCAGTACTTCCATTGCACCCGCATCCATACTCCTTGACCAGATGTACCATTCAGATACATCAGGATCCTTTCCAACCATTCTCCAATGATGCTCTTTAGGTAGTTGCATATGTTGACTTACCTGGTTCACAGCAAAAACAAATATCAGGTCTAGTAATGGTGAGGTAAATGAGCTTACCCACTAGCTTTCTATAAAGCTTTTGGATCATGGAAGGGCTTGCTGTCTTCACTCTCCCCTCACGTGGGACTTTATAGCCATCTTCCATTGGCATCCTTGCGGTTTTGCCTCCAAGTACACCTGCATCTCTCAATAGATCAAGTGTATATTTTCTTTGGGAAATGAATAATCCTTCCTTAGCTCTACATAGCTCAATACAAGGAATACTTCATTTCTCCTAAATCTTTTATCTCAATACAGACTTTAAAAAGTCTTTAGTCTCTTGTATACTGCCTTATCAGAACCAGTAATGATAATATCATCTACATAGACCAATAGACAAGATGATACCTGACTTGGTAGTAAGTGTAAACAGAGTGTGGTCTAGTTCGCACTTCCTGAATCCTCTTCCAATTCAGAGTGGTACTCAACTTGTTGTACCATGCTCTAGGAGACTGCTTCAACCCATAGAATAGCTTTCTTTAGTCTCAAAACATTGCCTGGCTTCACCATTCCCTCAAGACCAGGAGGAGGTAACATGTAGACTCATCCTCTAGTTCTCCTTGTAAGAAAGCATTCTTTTACATCCATTTGCCAAAGATCCCACTCTTGTTCACAGCCAAGGATAGTACTACCCCGAATGGTGTGAAGTTTGGCAACAGGGGCAAAGGTATCAATGTAGTCTTCTCCATA
>NW_026617008.1:0-20036 GCF_000801105.2 Raphanus sativus | reverse complement strand
TGAAACTCCCAGTTGCCACTAGCACTACACATTTTTTGTCCCTATTACAGACCAAAACGACCGCAAAAAAAAAAGAGTCAATACCAAGAATGTACAGTGAATTTGGTGAGAATCTCATCACCATAAGTAACCAAATGGATCAGATAATTTTCACTGAGAGAAAAATATCGAAATCAATAAAAAAAAAAGGCTTTGAAATTTACTCAGGTTGTGATCCGATAGATAGTTTATCCACTGGTAGAGAGACATCCATTTGAACTGATGATCGAATCTTATAGCCTGTGACGATCACTCCGGCGAGTGTGTAGAAGACAGATCATGAATAAAGGATAGACCCGAACGACGTCGTGTAAAAGTACACTTTACGACACCGTTTTATTTGGAGTTAAAACGCACAGTTTTGAGTTCTCGCGAGGGTTTATTTTTTTTTTTATTTTTTTTCGTAGTGGTGGTTAAAAATAATTTAAAAAAAGGAGAAATGGAATCCTTATCCCCAAAATTTTGAAATTCGAATCCGCGCTACTAGGTCTCTCTCACTCGATCTATCCCTGGAGGGTTTAGGTCGTCGGCGATGTTTTCCGGCAGGGATAATCCGACGGCGAATGCGAACATGCAGAATCTCTTCGCTCAGATCTTTGAGAGGGAGAGGCGAATCGTCGAGCAGGTCAAGCAACAAGTAGATCTCTTTGACCACCATTTAGCCTCCAAGTGCCTTCTCGCCGGAGTCTCCCCTCCTCCGTGGCTCTGGTCTCCCTCGTCTCTACCTTCCGAAACTTCCGGTACTGCTTCCTTCGTTGCTCGATTTCTCTCGCAGCAATGTCAATTTCACTGTTCCCTAGTGTTGGTTAGTGTGGGATTGATGCTGCGAAGTTGTTTGGTACTTAAAAATCGAAAATGATTGATGCTTATTAGCGTAATTTGATGTTTAATTACAAGATTATAAAATGATGTTAGGGTTCCTGAGCATTATTTGTTATATATGTATTCCAGAGATGGTTTTAAGTGAAGAGTTTCTGTTTCGTTCTTCTTATTCTGATGTTTGTTTACATGTGTACAGAGTTGAATAAGATCATCTCGGGGCTCTTATTTCCTCAATCCAGACATTCCATCATTTGTCCTCCTACCGGCCGTTTCTTTCAGTATCAGCGGCCCGTCAGTTTTCTAGCTGACAGTGTAGGCATGACATCTGTGGTAGATAACACTTCGGAAGAGCACTTGTTTGAAGAAGAAGAACATCAACACCACCTCTCGCACAACTTAGTCCGACGCGTTTCAGATCACTCTCACGAACAGGATGCTGGTACTGCATTTCCTAGAGATGCCCATGAGGAGGAACCGTTGCCAGAAAGTGTCTCAATTGATTGCAGAGAGAATCAAAGTTGTCCGTCGCGTGGACACAGTCAGAATCAGAGAGTTGAAAATGGTACATCTCCTGGACGTAGCCAAGGGAAGATGGTTCTTAAAAGTGTCTCGAGTACTGGTTGTGAGCGGGAACCATCGACTCTCGGATATTGTCAAGATGAAACCGAACCAAACACTTGCGTTGACCCTGGACTACCAGTACCGCTTGATAAGATTCAGAGATCGAAGTCACGTCAGAAAGATTTTGAGCGTCGAAGTAGTGCCAAAGCTTCCAGAAGCCGTTCAAACCGTAGAAATGAGCTCAAACCTTCTCCAGGTGGAGATATAGGCCTTGGGATTGCTTCTTTAAGGTCCGACAGTGTTAGGGAAATAAATTTATTTAAGCATGATGAGAATGATGAAGGTTGTCCCGACGAAGAAGAGGACAGCAATTCTCAAGGTAAAGGAGGGGATCAGTGTATTAAGTTTATCTTATCTACAGAGTCTTCAACCCCACACCAGAAAATGGTTCCTTTGCAAATAGCTACCAGTGGAGATACTTCTGCTTCTATTGTACCAAAATCTCTACTCGAGTCTGGTCATGTGAGTGAAATGAATGTATTACAGACCATTGAGACAATTGATGAGGTGCCTGTTAAAGTGGATGATACCCAACGCAGAAGTTGCAATGAAACAGCTTATCTCGATGGAGGTACAAGATCTAAAAGCTCAAGCCATGAAAGATCCAAGAGGGAACATCAAAAGTCTAGCAACTTTGTTTCGGGTAGCATTCCGTCAAGAAATTCAGATCCTTCTCACCGGGCAGATGATAGAGTAGAATTACCCCAGGTAATACCTCTCACTAATGAAGATCCTATGGTGACAGATGCTGGAACGAGAATCTTTAAGTCTGAAATCAAAACAAGATCCAGCAGCAATGCACGGACAAATGAATCAGAGGCTGAGCATTCAGGCTCTGTTAAGTCTTCTTCAGTTGACCTGGAGCCAAGACATTCAATTTCATTACTGCAAGGTGGTGATGCAGAGAAGTCACTGATTCCCTCGATCACTGATGTTGAAGGTTTGTTGGTTGAAAATATTGCCAGCAACGATCAAGCAAAAGAAAAGGGTGAAGGTGTAAAAGAGTCACTGATTCCCTCTACAATCGGTGTTGCAGATAGTATATCTCGAGGAAAGAGATTCGAGACCGAGCATTCAGGCTCTGTCGAGTCCTCTTCAGTTGTCGTGGAACCAAGAGATTCAATTTCATTAGTGCAAGCCTGCGAAGTAAATGAATCGCTGATTCCCTCTACTGCTCGTGTTGAAAGATTAGTAGTTGAAGATATTACTAGCGACGATCAACCAAAAGAAAAGGGTGCATGTGTAAAGGAGCCACTGATTCCGTCGACTATTGATGTTGAAGGTTTAGTACTTGAACATTTCACCGAGGACGATCAATTAAAAGGAAAGGGTGGATGTGTTGAAAGTAACAGATGTTCAAGTGCTGGAAGAGTCAGCCTAACGGGTCTATCCACAGATGAGACGACACTTGTGAGTGCAACTGAAAACAATATACCCAAGACCGAGCTTTTGGGCATTGTTGGGTCCTCTTACTCATTAATCCAATCAGACGATAGAAGTGTATTGTTGAAACCCGTAACTGTTACTGGTGAAGCTTTATCAGTGGAGGAAGATAACACCGGTGAATCAACGGAAGTTAGCAGTATCTCAAGGTCTAGAAGTTTAAGCCAAACTGACATCACGGTAGTTGAGCAAGTGGTGGTTGAATCTATTCTTCAGGAAAGCGGTGCTCCAGAAGGCTTGATTGACCATTCTCAAAAACGGGATATTAGTTGTATGTCCAAGGAAGTACAGTCACAGGGTTCATTGACCAAAGAGGGGAGTAACCAATGCCATGTAATATTAAGTAAGCCAAGAAGCTCGGCCATTGAAGAGGAATCAGCAAATGAATACAAGGCTCTATCTGTTGGATCTGATCGTAAATTGGCTGACGAACAGCTTGAAGTTAGAGCAGGAAACTCATCACCGAGAACCCTTGATCTCCCTGCTCCTGTGAAGCCTGAATCACCCTCCTCTGATGATAATGGAGAACGCAGCTTTAGTGACATTCCAATGAATAGTCGAGAAAAATCTACAATGGAGAAGGCCCCAGCATCTGCCGCAAGGGTGTCAGATGTTCCATCTCTCACTGATTCTGAAGTTAATTTCTTGGCAGTCAATGCCATAAATGACATTGAAGATAATAATGGTTTGAAGAAAGAAATGGTATCAGAAATGGAATCGCCTGCAAGCCATACTGGCTCGAGAGTCGGAGGAAATGAACATCCAGAGTCAAATACATTCGCTGGTCAGCTAGATGCATCGAAAAAGAGACCTCAATTTGAAACATCCGCTGACGAAGGTGTTTCCCCAGATGATAAGAATACAGCATTTGCAGAAACAGGTGAATCTCATTGTCAGGAGGGCTCTATACAGAAAATTATTTGCTCTAGTTCCCAGCTGCAGAATAAGCGGAGAAGAACCCTTGAGAAACTAACTAGTAGAGAGCCTTCGTCAAGCCCAGGGGTGAATGTTCTTTCCTATGTCTTTGGAAAGTTCAATATATAAGAGTTTTAAACCACTCTGTCCTTCCAAATGTAACTAAAGTGTTTTTTTAATCTTGGGGTTTTATATATTGCAGGGACACATTCTGGACTCAGATTCTGTTAGGGAAGCAGTACATCGTTGTGAGGAAGCCGCATGTCACGACCTCAATCACTATGATGTCGAATTACAGAAGATAATTGGATCTACACCTACAGATCACTATGAAGTTGAGTTACAAAAGATGATTGGATCTGCATCGTCATCTGAACTACGTTTTGAAGAGGTATGTGCTGTATTTCTCATGCTTCTTAAGTTTGTCTTATAAATAGTAGAGTATTTCTCTCTTGAATATGTGTCCTAGTGTAGCCGCTCAATTTAGAAATATATCTTCAATCCTTGCTCTAAAGGGAAATCGACAATTATACTTGACCTGGAAATATCAATCTAAACTTAAGTGCCGTAGTATCAAGCAGATGCACATGTGTATATAAAGCTATTAACCATAAAAATTATCGGCAAAAATCTGAAATCCTAATCAATATCTCAGCTTATCCGTGCTCATTATTGTGTGTCTTTGTTTGTATGACTTTATTAATTGTCTGCCAAGAGATGAAACTACAGTACAGCTCAAGCTGATAGTTTGAATAATGTTTTCTCGTGTTCTGTATGATGTGTCATTAACTGAATACAGATATTTGCAGGGTTACTTATTCAAGGAAGCTGGATTGATGAGTCCTACCTCGCTTTCGTTCAGACCAGAACAGCTAAGTGCAGAGAGGAGTCAAATTGCTCCAAATCATGGATTTAAAACAGAAAATATGGACTTTTTGCCATTTGTTGGAGAAACCTCTCACCTATTCGCTAGTGGCGTCCGCAGTTCAGATTATTCTCCTTGTTCATCTCCCTTTGGTTTGACAGGCGCAGACGATGGCAGCCCCCCTGTTTTGGAGGGCTTTATTGTCCAAACCGATGATGAAAGTCAAAGAGATTCCAAAAACCAGATAACACATGACAGCTTCCAACTTCCAAAAACTACAGCAGAAAGTGCAACCATCATAGAGACAATTCGCAAGTCTGCTTGCAGTACCACTCCATCATTACATCTGGCTAAAACATTTAAGTTCAAGGGAAAACTGGACTTGGATCAGTCCGTTTCAACTGAGCTGCTTGATGGCATGTTTTTCAGTCAGAATCTGGAGGATAGCTCTGTCTTGGATAAGTTGGGTATTAACCATGACTATACAGGAAATTTGTACACTGACTATGCTGGCTCAACTGCTGATGCTAGGTATCCTCGTATGTCTCCAAATGGGAAGTTGTGGTATAGAAGTTTGCAAAAGTCTGCTAGTTCAGAGAAGCAGGGCAGTCTGACACCAGACCTACCTTGCATTAGCGAAGAGAATGAGAACGTGGATGAGGAGCCTGAAAACTTATGCGCCAACTCTCCAAAGTCTATGAGGTCAGAGAAGCGAGGAAGTTTAATTCCGGACCTTCCTTGCATAGATGAAGAGAAGGAAAAAGAAGATGAGATACCAGAACCTGTTAAGGAGGTATCTGATTCCAAAAGTGGGAGTGTCTCTGCCGAAAGTGAACCTCTTGCTGATACTGATGCTGATGAAGACCCTAGGAAACTTCTTCCATCTGTCTCTAACGCTAAGGTCCCTGTTGATAGACAGAGCCTAGATTCTGTCAATACCGCGTTTAGCTTTTCTGCTACGTGCAACAACAGTGTCAAAAGTAAAGCAGAAAGGAAGAAGGGTGGTAGCCGAAGATTCACTGGTAAAGGTAAAGAGAATCAAGGTGGAGCAGGCGCTGGAAGAAATCTTAGACCGCCTAGTAGCAGGTTCAGCAAGACTAAGTTGTCTTGTAACTCGAATTTGACATCTCTAGGGCCGCGATTACCAGATAAAGAACCTAGGCACAACAACATCGTTTCAAACATCACTTCGTTCGTTCCACTTGTTCAGCAACAAAAAGCGGCAGCTGCAATAATTACAGGTAATTGTTTTCTTTGTCATTGTCTAGTAAACCGTCTAGCAATACTTAGTTGTATGAACTAACCCTGTCTATGTTTCCCCTAGGCAAGAGGGATGTCAAGGTAAAGGCCCTAGAAGCAGCTGAGGCTTCAAGAAGGATGGCTGAACAAAAAGAAAATGAACGTAAGATGAAGAAAGAAGCTATGAAGCTTGAGCGGGCAAGGCTGGAACAAGAAAATCTGAGAAAGCAGGAGATGGAGAAGAAAAAGAAAGAAGAAGAGCAAAAGAAAAAGGAAGCGGAGATGGCTTGGAAGCAGGAGATGGAAAAGAAAAAGAAAGAAGAAGAGCGGAAGAGAAAAGAATTTGAAATGGCGGATAAGAAGAGGCAGAGGGAAGAAGACAAGAAGTTGAAGGAAGCTAAAAGACAGCGAGTTGCAGAAATGCAGAGACAACAAAAAGAGGCTACTGAGAAACTACAAGCTGAAAAAGAACTGAAAAGAAAGGCTACTATGGTAAGACTAAGACCCCTCTTCTTGTTTGTGATGGTAGGAGTTTTACTGAATATAAGAAACTGACATTTTAGGATGCGAAGATAAAAGCACTGAAGGAACTGAAAGAAGAGCAAGGTAATGCTAGGATCCGTGCAGTAAGATCAAAGAGTAATTCCAGCGACGATATCAATGCATCAAGATCCTCGAGAGAGGATGATCTCAAGGTACAAGTTTCTTTCTCATCTTTTAGAGGCTTGGAGTTCTTTAGAGATGAGACCGAAATCTCGATACGTAACAGTACTTATGCTTATAGGTGATAAGCAACATAGGGAAAATGTCTGAAGAGTCATACGACATATCTCCATACAAATGCTCAGACGACGAAGATGAAGAGGAAGACGACAATGACGACCTGTCAAACCACAAATTCGTTCCTTCTTGGGCCAGGTTTTGTTTCTTAGTTGCTTCTGTCATTCTTTAATGTTCAGTCATTAGTCACTAAAGCGTTTTGTTTATACAGCAAGAGCAATATACTTATCAGTGTCAATTCCCAACAAAACCGTGATCCCGATATTACTTTCCCTGCAAAAAGTTCCCGCAGTATAACCCAAGGTAAAATCTCTCGATTACTACACTTGAACACAATTAAAATAAGTTTCGTAGTTTTAATCCATAATATTTCTCGAAATGTGCAGTTCTTTTGCCGAGAAAGTTCCGAACCAAGTAGCATAAACTACGAGGAGCCAAACTAAGATTCTCGGAGACAGTAAAACTCTGTGTTTCAAGTTCCTTAGTAGCTTGAGCTTCAAGTCATAGAGTAGTTTGTGAATACACTCTCTTTGTGCTTAACCTATTGTAGCAAATGATCCCTATTATGATATTCGAATCTCTCGAGAAGGTTCATGTTTTGCTTTTGTAAGGATTAGTGAACGGATGTAATGTAATACTTAATTTCATCCCATTGGCGTGCACATTCAGTCTAACGCTTGAATATCATTTGATTTGTACAACTTGTGACCTTCGGTTCAATGAGTTATCTCAAAATTTATACATAACCTTGACAATGTATGGAGAAGAAGCTGAATGCCTTGCAAACTGTAACAAGAAGAGATAACATCAAAACAAGCTTAAATACTTTATCCCTTTCCCTCAGCTAAAGCATTAACACCGTTCGTTCTAAAGCCTTACGCTTGTTACTCCCTCTCCACATCCAGCAGTTTCATCACCGTGAAGTGCTGGATGTGCAGAGGAGCCAGCTAAAAAGCTCATTGAGCTTTGTCTATTTCACTGTATGCATCCAACGTCGCTTCTCTAATTAGCAAATGAAGTATGCAACATAGTTATACTTTTGTTTCATTGGCAGTTCTTGATGTGAGTGCCAACCGGTTCCAGAAGCTTAAGCACCTGAACTTATGCTATTATGCAGAGCAAGACAAGTAAGACAGTGATGCATCGTCTTCACTGGCTCTTTTCCCTGACAAATACAACTCAAAAACCATACCAAAAATATCTGTATTAGTTGAGTTTCTGTCAAGTCCAGGTGTGTTTACAACTGCTGTCTTACTCCACTTGTGTTAAAAAGATATTTATTTGTTGGCTCTTTCTTTCACCTTTTGTTTTTGGTTTTTTTCTCTTTACTAAAGCAGGAAGAGGAACAAACTCTGAATAATAAATAGCTGGAGATGTGTTGGCAATTCATGTGCCTAATTCACCTGTAAATCAGTCAGATAGTGATGCATGGAAAATGGGTAGTGAAATGCAGAGCCATGGAGGTCCTTCTTCTCTGTTTGTGTTTTTGAGGAATCTTTTGATGTAAACGTTGTCAGAATGGAGACAAACTGGTTTGTTGTGTTGGGATAGTGTCTGATGGATCTTGCTTGATGCAGACAGAATCTTGCAGTACCACTCGTGAGCCTGTAACACAAATATTATTATAATTATTATTGTGCATTGTCAATGTGTTGATTGTCTGTTAGCCTTCTAACGATTTTTATTACGTTTATACTAATTTGCTTTTATAATCAATCAAAGTTATACAAAAATTGGTTGCACGCATCAGGAATTTTAAAGAAATGGCAGCTATTACTCAGCAAAATAATTATGAAATTTTACCAAATCTGTATGTTAGAATAGTCTTATGAATAAGCTTATGCAGCTAGAAATATGCAATAAAACTAAAACAGCTAGTGGATTAAGATATAGTTTGGTAAAATTGGTGGATGATGAGTGATGGTGGCGGCTGATGACGTTTTAGATTATAGTTTTGTGAAATAACAATGTTTGTTAGGAAAAAAGGTATTATATACTCATTTCCATTTAAATTAACATTATTCATAGTTCATTAAACAAATAGGCCACTTGATGAATTATAATTGCAAAAAGCAACCTAAACTAGTGTCATGATTTTGACAAAATCGTTTAAGACATCTTTTAAAACTGATTATATTCGAAATACAGGAAAAGGTTAGCCAATTGATTTTGTTCTTTGGCAAAATGCTTACGGTATCCATATCATTTTGAAAAAGAAAAATCAACATAATGAGAATTATTAGTATAAAAATACACTTAGTATTTAACCCTAACTTTTCCTAAATAATTACAGCTTGTGCCACTAGATTTAAAATAAATAATTAATTCAAATTACAGTTACTATATTAATCATTTAGATTTGCCTAGATTTTGTGGAGAGTTTATTACCAAAAACGTGATTAGTAGATATGTTTTCTTAATTATCTTTCCTAAAATCAAACATAATTAATTCGAAATATAACCTTACAAAATAAAATTTCCAATTTTTATGTGTTTAAATACAAATCGGTTATATGGAAATAACTAATCAAACATGATTCTTTTGAAATCAAACATTTCACTTTCAAACATTAATATTACCCTAATTTTAAAACTATTTATTTTTAAGTGTTGTATATTCCTCATTTATTTCCAATATAAAGTAATTCGAAAGACATATTAAATTGAAAAGATAAAAAAAAATTCCATAAGATATTTGGTTTAGAAACATAAATGTATTAGTATATACAAGCATATTAAAAGGTTAAATTTATAAGCAAATACAATATAAAAGTGATCAATATAATTAAAAAAAAATTAAATTTATTAAGATGTAATTTTAGTTAGTGCAGCATCTAACAAAAATATTAACAACCAACACATTTAAAATATATATAATATATCTATAAATCATAATTTTATAACAATATTATCTATTACAAATTTTAAAAAACACCCGGACGGACGCACGGGTACGGAATCAAAATAATTATATGGAACCATCACCTATCTTATTTGTAGTTTTTGGTTCAATCTAACAATACACCTAATCGTGAAAAATCAAATACACTTCAATCAAGAAACTCAAAACTTTATGCCAAAATTTGCAGTAAAAATTAGTAGATTTATCATTTGAGTGAAAACTTCAGTATATTTTTCTTGATTGTTTAGAAAGAACTCGCAAGGTAAAAAGTCGGCACCACAAAAAGATAAGGATAGAGATACATAAATTTTTTTGTTAAAAAAAAGATACAGAAATTTATAAAGAAATGAGAAAACTCGGTAAAAGAAAAATATGTTTCTATCTTTTTTCCGGGGAAAAAATAATATATGGGCTTAGATTCTGGTATAAGGTCCACAATAGACGTTTCTTATGTAACTGTAAAATATAATGTACCAAATTTTTAACCATAACAAAATGGCTCAATTTATTTACTTAAATTAGGCTTGCTAAATTAAATTTGCAAAAATATATACTTATTTTGAAAGTTTATTTTTGGTAACTTTGTTTCATTATTATTTTATGTTTCTGTCTAAATAATATATTTGTTTTATAAAATCTCATAATAAAATTTGAATTTTATAATCAATTTTAAATCACAATATTTATAGTAAAATTTAATACAACCCACATATATACGTAAAACTCTAATATTTTACACTTTAATGTTTAATTTTCCAAACGAAATGAATAAAAACAAACTAAAAAATATTATAGTTTATAAATGAGCGCTAAATAAGTTGAACAAGACACACCAATATCAAAAGTCAATAACGTATGAATCTATAACAAGAAGATAAATATACGAGTATCTTTTTTTTAACAAAAAAAATTATGTATCTCTATCCTTATCTTTTTGTGGTGCCGACTTTTTACTTTGCGAGTTCTTTCTAAACAATCAAGAAAAAATAAATATACGTTGTTAAAAGTGAAATATATAATTTTGAAGAACAAACACCCGCACGGGAGTGCGGGTAAAAAGCTAGTTAATATTAAAGCTACAAGACAAAACAAAGCCAGCAAAGTCACTTGCTTTGCATCGGTCGGAACCAACATGTTAGCGCTCAATTAACAGCCGTTAGCCCAGCTCAAGGTTCCGTTTATAAACCAAAAAAGCGTCACGAAACTTGGACTAACTCCGTTTATATAAACCGTCACAGACATCGCATCGAGAAGGCAGAGTAAGGATAAAACTCATAAAAGAGAGAGAGAAAAAAAGAAAAAAAGAGGAAAAAAAGGAAAAGTCTGTCTCTCTCTCTCTCATCTGCGATCAATTGTGTTCTCACACTTTCCCTTGGTTTTCTCGGCGGCTTTCTCTCATCTCCTTTTTCTTTCGAATCGTTTATTTCCATTAATTCTCTGGGATTAAATCTTCCTCTCCTTTCTTCAGACCCCTATGTCGGTACGTTCAAAAAACCTCAAATCTTCTTAAAATGATTTCTATTCTGTTTCGCCATGTTATGCTAGATAGAGAACACACGATTTCGATCGGAGAATAGATGTGATGTTTGTGATTCTGATGAGCTCTTGTCTTGTTCCTGGATCTATGTTTTTTTTTCTTATACGTTTAAAGTTTCGATCTTTAGCTTTTATTCAATCTGAATTCGATTTGATTTAAGCTTAGATTTATTTAAAACAACTTGGAGGAGTTCTTTATTTGAGGTTTTGATTTGTATAATAGCTTATTATTATGTTTTGAAGGGTTCTGATTTTGGATTTGAGATGAAATAGTTCTGAATTTGATAGTCAAGAGGCATAAAACAAAAAATATTGTGTGGCAAAATGTTTTTTTTTTTTTGGCCTTGTGCTTATTTTGAGACAAGATTTGATTTTCACTACTAGTTTCAAACTTAGTTTTTTTTTTCTCACCTAACAAAAAGAATAGGTGGATAAGAACTTTTTGAATTTCTCTTATGAGATTAGTTTTGGTACTCTCTTTTGACTTGTGGTGTGTTATACTGTTTGCTAGAAAAAAAAATGGAAGGTTGATTAGTTTTGGGTCGTTGTAAAAACCTTTTTTTTTTCCTATCATGACAGTACTTGATTGTATAACTGGTTTTCATTAGTTTAAGTCCTGTTTTCACATTTGCTTGGTGAGCCTTTGTTATAGAAATGTCATCATACACTTAAACAACATGTGAATAGACAAATTAGTTTTATCTAATTGGCGCAAGGGGTAACACATTTGAGCTTCATCTAATAGACATTATGTATTGGTTTGCCCAAAAAAAAAGATATTATGTATTGGTTTGTCACCATTTTTGTGGGTTTCAACATCACATGAACAGGACAAAGGTCGTCCCTTGCCCAAGTTTGGTGAATGGGATGTGAACGATCCAGCATCAGCTGA
Organism: Raphanus sativus; assembly: GCF_000801105.2. Lineage (NCBI taxonomy): Eukaryota > Viridiplantae > Streptophyta > Magnoliopsida > Brassicales > Brassicaceae > Raphanus > Raphanus sativus. The sequence goes on along the minus strand of NW_026617008.1, from coordinate 7,982 downwards.
AGGTTTCACAGTCATATTCAACAAAGCTAGGGATGAGAAGAAGACCGGTGGCAAACCCGGATCACCTGGTAAATCCACTGATGGTCATGCTAAGTCCGGAGGAGGAGGAGGAGGTGATCCTAGTAAACCCCAGCCCGTAAGTTTCTTCTTCTCTATCTTCGTCTTCTCTTCTCTCTTTCCATCCATGGTCACACAAAAATACTGTTTCTTTTGGTTTCAGAAAAAATGGCTCTGCTGCATGCAATCTCCAGCTGTGGACTCCTGAATGACACAAAGATGGATTTTGCTTGCCTCCCCTCCCCTAAAGAAAAGTCACATTGCTTAGAGATCTAAAGCAATGATATTTTATGTTTTTTATTGTCTTTCTTGAAAGTACCCACAACAACAAAAAAAAAAAGGTTCCTAAGATGAGTTTGGAGCAACCCACTTTTAGTATCACGATTATGATTCCATTTTCTTTGAAAGTCGTTTGTTCTTCTTAAAAAAAATGCTGTAAAATCGTGTTGCCACTGTATCTATTATGTAATGCTTCTCATATGGGTCGGTTTTTTGGTTTCATTTTATGGTTGATTTTATCATTTATTTACGACCAACAAAAATATTATATATATCTATTGTGTTGTAGTGTTGATCCTTTTGTTTTGCCACGAAAATATATGAAGATCCATTGAATAAAAATTTGAGAACCCCTCTGTTCAAGTGGCTCTTAATTGCTTCCTGCTCTGTTGTTACAACAGAAAACACAGACATGATGAAACCAAACACATGGGAGGAAGTTGGTTTATATTGATGAGCTTTACTGGGAGCTTATGGTGGATAGATACCTTCTGTAAAATGTAGATATTTGTATTAGTAAAGATTTTCTTGTCTCGTTTTCAGTGGATATACAATTAATTTCGAGCTTTGCTTCTTTTTGGTCAAAGTGAGAAAAATAGGCGCATACTATTTTGTGATGATCACAACTATCAAAGGAGAGGTGGATGGATATTTTTGTATTCTCTCGTATAAAATTGTGATATGCAAACACCAAGTGGAGGCAAATTACAAAGAACAAAAATCATTGTCAATATGATCATCCTTGGAGGTCTTGGCCCCAATTCTGACTAGTCAACAATATAGTAGTATATAAATTAGATCTATATATATTTTTTAGCATTACATGTCGTCTAGCTCACGTGTGATGTGAAAATAGTTCTTTGAATTTTCCCATCAACCTCCACGCAATTTCTTTATTTTTTTCTTCTGGAATTTACCAACTTTCTCTTAATTATATGGATTATGGATTGGGCCCAGAGCATATGAATGATGAGATGGGGTATCGAACGATTGAATTATTTTTTTAAGTAGTTACTTATTAAACGAGTAACCGTTCTTTTTGGCACACTTTACAGCTTAGCTAAATCACTTAAAAACAAAATTAAGTGTGGTCCATTAAGAACATAGCCTTTAACTCTTGAAGGCTTTATGGATCTCAGTTTCTCACGAAGTAGCTAAATAAAGCAACACTAATAGAGAGATTTACTCGCCGTCCAAAAATAAATTACCATTAGGTTTCACCTTTGACCAAACAAAAGCTGCCATTTGTCAACCAAATACACTTCCCTCTCTCTCTTTCTCCTGGTTTCTCTCTCATCGCCACTGACTTTTGCTCTCTCTCTCTCTCTCTCTCTCTGAAGAAATTCAAAACTTCATCTCCTTTCCGTCCAAAGCTCTAATCTTTCCCATCTCTTTTCTCCTCAGAAAAGCGATTAAAAACTTGAGTCCCCGGAAAGATCAGGTAAACGAATTCGATAGTCTTTAAAGGTTCATGTTTTCGATTTATAGCCTCTCTTTTTGGTAATCGATTGATACGATCTGTGCTTGCGGATTCTTACTGATTGTTAGGGTTCAAAAAAGGAATAGTCTTTTATTATTAAATCATTATTCCCCTTTTAATAACATCTTCTTAGGGTTTTTGATTATTGCTTAAACTGTTTCTCTCTGTGATTAGGTGGTGACTTGGTGAGTCTGTTATAAAGAAAGAAAAAATGGTTGCTAAGAAAGGAGGAGGAGGTAAAGATTCATCTTCTTCTTCTTCAGAGGTTGGTGAGATTGACACAAGCGCTCCTTTCCAATCCGTTAAACATGCTGTTAACCTCTTCGGTGAAGCTGCCCTCTCCGCTGATAAGCACCCTCTCATTCGTAAACCCAGTCCTCAATCCGCTGAGGTTAAAACAAAAAATAAACACTCTTTTGATTGATTTGATTCACAAACAGTTTTGTTCAGAGTTTGTGTTTTGTTGTGTTGTGGTTTTGCAGAAAGTTTTGGTGAAGCAGACAGAGCTTCACTTGGCGCAGAAGGAGCTGAACAAGCTGAGGGAGCAGGTTAAGAACGCTGAAACAGTGAGAGACCAAGCGTTGAGTGAGCTGGATTGGGCTAAGAGGACCGTCGACGAGCTTACTCGTAAGCTCGATGCTGTTAGCGAGTCGAGAGATTCTGCTAATAAAGTGACCGAAGCAGCGGAGAGCCGGATCAGGGAAGCGAAACCAGAGAGTGGCTCTGTCTCTGTGTGTGGTAGTAGTAGTAGTGGTGATGATGATGAGTATGGGATGGTGTGTAAGGAGCTTGATGCAGCGAAGCAAGAGCTGAGGAAGATCCGTCAGGTTTCTAACGAGATTGCGGATACAAAGAGTGTTGCTTTGACCAGAGAAGAGGAAGCTAAGGAAGTGAGTAAAGTTTATTCTGAGAAGATTGAGTTGCTTAGAAAGGAGATAGAAGCTGTTAATGGATCTGTTGAGGAGACTAAGCTTGCGTGTTCTCAAGCTCGTAAAGAACAGTCTGAGATATTCTCGGAGAAGGAGATTCAGCAGCGGACGTATAAAGCTGGCATGGAAGAATCTGCCAAGAAGCTACTCGCTTTGAGGAAAGAGTTTGATCCTGAGTTTGCTAAAAAGCTTGAAGCGCAGCTTACTGAGACTTATAACGAGATAGACGAGTTGCAGAAGCAGATGGAGACTGTGAAAGCATCTGATGTGGATTCCGTTAATGGTGTGAGTTTGGAGTTGAACGAAGCGAAGGGTTTGCTAGAGAAGTTTGTGGAAGAAGAGAAGTCTTTGCAAGAGTCGGTGGAGTCTCTCAAAGCAGAGCTGAAGAATGTGAAGACAGAGCGGAGTGAAGTTGAAGCGAAGGAGGGTGAGATCGAATCTGTGGCTGGAGATCTTAACCTGAAGCTTAGCAAAAGCAAGAGTGAGCTAGAAGAATGTGTTGCGGAGGAAACTAAAGCAAAGGCTGCTTTGGAAGATATGATGTCAACTTTGAATCAGATATCTTCCGAGACAGAAGCTGCTCGAAGAGGAGCTGAGGAGATGAGAAACAAAGCCGAGGGGTTAATGAAGGAAGCTGAAACCGCTCATCTCACGCTCGAAGAGACAGAGCTAAACTTGAGGGTCGCTCTAGATGAAGCCGAGGAAGCAAAAGCTGCCGAGGCAAAGGCGCTTGGACAGATAAAGTCAATGTCTGAGAAAACAGACGCTGCCCGTAAGTCGACATCATCCGAGTCTGGAGCTCAGAGCATCACACTGTCTCGGGAGGAGTTCAACTCGCTGAGCAAGAGAGCTGAGGTGTTCGATAAGTTGGCGGATATGAAAGTGGCGGCTGCACAGGCTCAGGTGGAAGCAGTTAGAGCTAGCGAAACCGAGACACTGAAGAAGTTAGAGACTACACAAGAGGAGATTGAGAAGCTGAAGACCGCAACAGAAGAAGCACTGAAGAAAGCAGCTATGGCTGATGCTGCTAAGAAAGCGGTTGAAGGAGAACTCAGGAGGTGGCGGGAAAGAGATCAGAAGAAAGCAGAGGAAGTGGCGTCGAGGATCCTCGCAGAGGCTGAGGCCAAGATGTCCGCTGAGTCATCATCACCGCAACATCATTACAAAGCTACTACTAAGCAGAAGCCTATCCACAACAAACTGGAGAAGACAAAAACCTCTGTGGTATCAAAGAAAGTGCTTTTACCTAATCTAAGTGGGATCTTTAGTAGAAAGAAGAATCAAGTGGAGTGGGGTTCTCCTTCATATCTCCCTGGAGAGAAACCCATTTGAGATGTATGCTTTCTTTTCAAGATTTGAGAACTTTTATTGTTGTGAACAAAGAAAGCTTTGTGATTTTAGATCAGAAGCAGTTGCAGCTATGGTCTATAATGTGAAAAAAAAACTGGTTTGTTGGTGTAAATTGGATCAAATCTACTTCGGTTGTTTTGTTTCGTCTCCTTATGTTGTAGCTGAGGAAGTTATGTATAATGTTGAGAAACTGGTCATATGGTTGGTGTCTAATAACATTTAACTTCATAATATGGTACAGAGACTGTCTCAGATTGTTGAAGAATGATACAAATCTCATAACTTGTTCAACACGTGAAAAGAAAAAAAGAAAAACACTAAACAGATTCTGAAGAATTTGCAAAGAAACAATAAGAGGCATCATCATCAAATCGTGTCCACAGTTTCTTGCAAGAACACATTCAGAAGAAATCAAACTCGAGATAATTGCTCTGATCAGTTCTGACGCTTGTAGACGCAGCAGCTGGTACTACAGAAGGACTACAGTTCACCGGTTCGAGATCAACCGGTTTAGGAATCTCAGGTGGACTAGCACACCTAACCAAAGCCCAGTTCACTCCTTCAAAGAAAGGATGCTGCTTAATCTCTGTTGCTCCACGCTTGTAAGCTAACCTATGCTGTGGCTCCTTCACAAGCAAGTTCCTTATCAAATCCCTAGCTGCAAAGCTAACAACCGGAGACTCAGGGAACCTCAAAGGCTGACCAACCACATTGAAGAGCGTCGCTCTGTTTCCAGACCCTTTGAACGGCGTTTTACCAAACAACAGCTCGTAAAGAAAGATCCCAAAAGTCCACCAATCAACCGCGCTTCCATGACCTTCACCTTTGATGATCTCCGGAGCCAAGTACTCGTGTGTCCCCACAAACGACATGGAACGGGCGCTTGTCTCAGCAACAAGCTCTGGTAAGGGAGTCACTTGGTGATTACCGTTGTCTGTTTTCGGTTTCTTGTCTTTCTTGGATTTAGAGAAGAACCGAGGACCGAAGCAGGACGTGGGAGCCATCGAGATGCAAGCAAGATGGCTGCTGCGAGCAAGAAACTGAACTCTTTGACAAACCTTCGGATCCGAGATTGGTTGATGATCTGACTATAGAGAGGCTAACGGTACATCTCAAGGAGAGATCGAAATCCGAAAGCATCACGTGTCCATCATCTCTCACAAGAACGTTCTCTGGCTTCAGATCACGGTAAATGATCCCAAGCATGTGTAGATACTCCATTGCAAGAAGCACCTCCGCTACATAGAACCTGACAAAAACAGTAAACAAAAGTCAATACAATACACAGAAACAGTTTTCTTGGGATACAAGATACTCTGATTCTTACTTAGCTGCTTGCTCGGTGAAGCGTTTCCCTGGCTGTCTCTGTCTGAGCGTATGCAAGTCACCACCAGGACAAAACTCCATAACCAAACAAGAGAACTTCTCAGTCTCGAAATGACTATACAACGTGGGAAGAAACGGGTGGTCAAGACACTGCAGTATCTCCCTCTCGGTCTGAGCTCTGAGAAGCTTCTTCCTGCTAGCCAAAGCGGTTTTGTCCATAACCTTCATGGCGAAGTAACACCTCGTCCCGTTCAACTCCGCGAGATGAACCGTTCCTATGTCCCCACATCCTAACCTCTTCAATAGCCTGAAATGGTTCAAACCCAAACCGCCGTGTTTGGTTCTAACGGCTTGGATGGCTTCCCATCTCACGTCGTTGGCCTTGTGTGGTTTGTTGATGCTGCTGCTGAAGCTGCTGCAAGTGCTCTCGTCGCTTATGTCGCTGCTTGTGCTCGGTCTACATGTGCTGCTCTTCCCGCTCTCACCTTGCTCGCTGGTCTTGTTGTTGTTATTACACGTTTTGCCGTCGGTACTTGGATCGGCTAAGGACAGAGTGGAAGATACTTGATCTGCTAAAGTGTCGACTGAGATAGTGTTAGTGGAACTGGTGAGTGATCCTTCTGGAGTCTTGGAGGCCATTGGTGGGAACTAAGCAGAGCAAAGCTTTGATCTTTGATTTAGTTTTTTAGAAACCAATTGTTTCCTCCTTGGCTCTAGCCTCTAGTGATCAATATTGCCATCAAAGAGTGGACCTGATCCAGTCATCAAACAAAACCATAAGATTAATGAGAAGATTGAGAATCAATAAGATCAATAATCACGGATCTTACTAACTAAGCACCAAATAAGCTCTAAAAACAGAGTCTCTCAACAACGTATTGAGCTGATAGGATCTTGAATTCAGAATCAAAATCAAAACTTTTCAATTGAAAAAGTTGGAGTTTTTCTTCTCTCTCATAGATCTCGTTAAAGTAAGAAGAGCAAAGTAAAGGCCTTTTGGATCTAACGAGAATCAGAGAGTAGAGCCCAGAAAAAATAAAAGAAGAAAGGAACAGAGCTTTACAGAGAGAGAGAGAGAGAAGTTAATTAATAGTTACCTTAGAGTTGAGCGATTGAAGAGATCACGAGATACACCGTTTCTACGGAAGGATTAAGCAAAGGGCAGAGGGAGAGAAACAGTCACTGTTCATGTGACGCTGTAGAGTGAGATAGATAGAGAGAGAGAGAAATGGACACGTCCCCTTGCTTCCATTGAAATGGAGATAGAAGAGAGATGGGTGGGGTCTCTACACCATGAAAAGAGGGACGAGAGAGAGACTGATGGGTTGGGTTACATAAAATATTGAATAGTATTTTATTTTATTTTGTTTTTGAGGGATTTCAATTATTTCGATGTGTTTTTTGTTTTCTCCAAATAAATATGGGCATTTCTGCATTCGTTCGGAATACAGATTGATTTTTCAGGATATTGAATTTTTTGAATTTTAAAATTTAGTTCTAGTTTGAATATTACAAAATTTTGGGTTGGATTTAAATCTGCATCCTTTCAGATCCATGTCGATTTAGTTTTAATGTATAGAAACCTAAACTAACTGAATAATCAACGTATTTAAAACGAGTTTGGATTTATTATACAATTCGTTTTCAGATATTTTGTATTCAAATTATCTAAATATATCCAAAATAACTAAAAATATACATTAGACGTTAGACATTGAGTATTTTCTATTCAAAAACTATTCTATTTTATTCATAAATACTCAAAATATAAAAATAATTAAGATATTTAATTTATGATTTAACTTAAATTATTAAAATAGTTATAAGTATAATTATAATTAATATTTTTAAGATATATATTTATATTTTGGATATCTTAAAATATTTATTTGGTTTTCGATTGAGGTCTGATTCAAGACTAATTCTTCGAATATAGTAATTTAGGGCACATTTGATTATTTACCCTAAGTCCAATCGAATTTGAAATCTATTTTTGAATCGGTCTCTAGAAAAGGTTCAAATGGAAGTTGACAAAACACAAGATTGTTGAGCATTAAAAACACAAGTAGGTATAGTTTGTCCGTTTAGTTATCTCAATAATTCACTTTAACATCATGCTCTTAAATCCAATAACGACATCATGGTCTTAAATCCAATAACGACCATTGCTACACGATCCGCTTGGGACGTGGAACAAGCATGACAATTCCATTTTTAGAATAAAAAAAGCATCCAATTACAACAAATTATAATTAACTAATTTTCAGTATCCAATTGTTAAAAAGGTTTATAAATTAAGATAAGTTTTATTTGGAAAGAGATTTCTTCTATGATGATTTAGTTAATCTGGATGTTTTAAATGATAATATTTGATTTTAGTACATTTCAGTACTTAGCTTGAGTTTCACTTTAGCATTTTGAAGCAAATTTTCGTTATTAAAAACCCAATATATAAAGTGTTCAAATGATCAACACCTTAATGTAGCTGCTAACTCTTTAGTTTTCTTTAATTTTGTTTTCTCTAAAGTCAATCAAAATAATTCCCGATGATGAGCTTGCTT
>NW_026617007.1:0-20044 GCF_000801105.2 Raphanus sativus | reverse complement strand
ATGGTTAAAGAGTTAACCATGAGCTGAGAGAATGATGAATCCACCGGGATGTAATTGTTTTCTGACTCGAGAATTAAATAATGGTAAAACTTGTCGGTACATAAGTCGAGTTACAGACAGATAGAATGGTATAAACATTAAACCAACACACAATTGTTTTTCAGCTCTCATTTTTTAAGCTTTGACTTCTTCAACCTCGTCCCAATGCGTAGTTGTTGGTCGATATGTTGGCGTAATTCACTTTTCCGCGAACCGGACCACAACAGGGTACCCGAGTCTTCGGATCCTGCACGTTTGTAACCAACCAACCAGGTAAGAAAATTATACAAAACCCATGATGAAATGTATATATGACACTTAGATCGTTAATTAACTGGAGACTACAATGTTTTGTTACCTGATCAACGGCCACAACTGCTCCAACGTTCTTGAACCAGTAGGATTCTCTCCTTAGGATCTTGACTACGAACCCCCCAACTGATTATTAAATAATCGGACTATAACATGTAACTTCTAAAATATCAAAGTAACTCCAATACAATTTATGCATAACACAATGTTAGTAGTAGATGCAAAGATGGTTTAGGTTAGCTGACCTTGGACCCTCTCTTAGGGCCGATCGGGAGGCGGTTTGGGTTTGGTGGCAAGCAGCTCCAGCCGGAGCCACGTCAGTTGCTGGTGCACCTTCTGAAGAAGATGTTCCCGGAGCGGCCTCGTCGGCTGCTCTGACTACAAGTCTAGAACCAGCCCTTCTCATCGGTAAGAAAGACACTGAGTTCCTGGAAGACGAAGGGCCGGTGGCCCGCCGTGACGTTAGCCGTCAAAAAACAAACGCCGAAGACGCTGACATCATCGACATCTCTGGGATTTTTTTTCTTTTTTTTTTTGCTTCGTATTGTTGTTCCGACAGGAAAGAGTGAGTTCTTTAGATTGTTTTGTAATTTGCTCGGCTAAGAAAAGAGGTGATAGATGTTTTGGGTTAAACAAAAATCGTTTCCCTCCTCTTGAGATCTGACACGTGGACATTACACATCGTTCTCAAGGATAATGTGATGACATGGAATTAAAGATAAAACTGGAATAAAAAAAATCTTTTTGGTTGTAATTTAATCCGTAAGGATTCTTGTATTTGTAGTCAAAAATGGAATTACAAAAATCAGCTCAATACAGCCCATCGAAAGCCCACATATCCGTAAGACCGTGGACAGCCCATTGGGGCTTTTTGTAGACACAGTGAACAAGTTACTCCTACAACTTGGCAACTGAATCCCACCATCATTTGTTCTTAAACCGTGCTTATTCAAGTCAAACCTAGCAGGTTTCTAGCCAATTCTAGTTAAGATTTGTTCCCCACAACGTTGAATAATCTCCACCAACTTGGCAAACGTTCCTAAAAGCTCTTGCACCAACTGTACACTTTATAATTTATGCTGTTGTACTATACTAATAGACCATACACGACGTTAGACGAATTATAACCCCTTACTAAGATCAGTAATTTTAAACTAATCTCGCTCTCTCTCTCTCTCTGTTATTTTTGAAGCTGATCTCTTAAATTCTAAGCCCGGTTAATTTGATTAAACATGTATGCATTGTTCAGTTCTATACACCAACTTGCAAGACTAGTACGTATACAAATTGACATAAGAAATATAAATGGGCATCTAATCAGAGACTAAGTTGTATTAAACTCTGAGTCCATAATTTTTTATGGTCTCTTATTATACTCCCTAGTCATTAGCATTGTGACAAAAATGGAGAGATTACACCGGTTGGACAACAGTTATTTAAAAATATAAAATCCAACTGGCGTGTCCCCAACTTACGTGATTGGTTGGTTACGCTGTTTTAGTGGACCCTTCATCGTCACGTCGTCTTAACCGCATAATCACCGTCATAATTTCCATTGTGACAAAGCATAATAAGGAACGATTAAAGATCTAAATTCTAAGCAAGCTGATATATTCTATGGTCATGATTACCAAAGAAAAGAAAAATTTTTATGGTCTAGTTCTATACCGGTGTTGTGAACCGTCAACCGGTGGGAATGTGAAACTGTGGACTAAACACGTGGTGGACTACTATGGCTTATCTGTGATTTATGTAGCTTTGATAAGGGTCCGTCCGTGACAGTAAAATCTTATATTCAAAGCCTCAAAATTATCATAAGATATTAAGTTAACACGTTGATTAAAAAAAAAAGATATCAAGTTACAACAAGTACTATGTATCTTCGGGAAGTCATTTGGGCGTGTCATCCTTTGTTTCACCACCACTTTTTTTGTTCGTAATCTTGTTTATATTACATATAACAAAATATGTAATACTGTACTGTCGTAGTTCTATTCTTTAAAATACAATAACTTCTTCAATCAAAAAAATAAATACAATAACTTCTTGCGGAATTCCAAACATATTGACTGTGTAAATATGAGATACAAGCTATCAAAAAAATAGTTAGAAAAATGTAAATGTTAAAGACATATGGTTCTGCGGTTTTCTTGCTCTTTCTGATTTACTATTATTGTTTTTATTAATTGAAAATTAAAGATACATATATATGGTTGGTCCATTTCAGTTTTTCTTTTATTTTGGTCCCGAATTTATTTGCATATAAAACATACGGAACCAATCAAACTAGCCTAGTCGTTATCTTTTTGTTACTAGAAGAAGACATATCACGATTGTTGTTAATTAATTTGGCGCATCGTCTCCTTCGCAACTGCATAATTTAAATGGCTTGAGCATGCATGTTCTACATATTAGAAATTATCAATAAAACTATATAGCCAGGAAACATATAGTATAGGTCTTAACCCGTATCACAAACTTGCTAGGGTTAAATATCGAAAAATACAGTATAGGAAACAATAAATGGTATGATCGATACGATAGTCATCCCCAATAGTAATTCGATAGCAAGAAAATGGATCATCATTCTGTTGCCCATACATGAAAAGGACAAGTTATGTTCGTTCGGTTCTGTAACCAATAAAGTTTCTACCCGTCACTTGACAAAATTAGCGCTTGTATAGTTGTATTGTTGTATTAAATTTGCAATTGTCAAATAAAAATACTAATAGAAATATGGAAAAATAAAAAAGGAAATTAGCAGTCTTTTTCTTCTTATTAACATTATAGAGATGACTGTGATCATTGGTTTAGCACTGCTTTCGTTTTGCATACGATCAGCATTCGATATTTTAGCGAAAACATATACATTTGATGTAAAACAACCGAGTAACATATATAGATTTTAGTATACGATCGTAAATTTTATATGTTTAACTTGTGTGTTTTGCTCGATTTGTTCTCTATGAGCAAAAATTAAATTATGCATATACGAAGAAAAATCCTCATGAAAATGGCATCCACTGAATTTAAGAGCAATAAATAAATAATTAATATATGCATTTATTCTGGACAAATTATTAAGTTGAGCCTATCAAATGTCAGCAATAAAACTAAAATGGATAATTATTTTATAAATTCGAACATGTTTATATATACAAAGAATCCTTACACAATATATTATCGATAGTAACTGTGAAAGCAGTACAAGCAAGGTATATAGTTGTTGGCCATACCAAAATTTTTGTCACAAAGCATTCATTGTGAATGTGAAGTTTTTTTTTTGCTAAATGTAAATATCATAGAATGAAAGAGTTTGTTTACAAATGATCTTATGATCTGTATCATCTTGGCAAAAAGAAAGAAAAAACAAGATGGATACAAAGAGGTGAATAACAGGCTATTATCTTAGCCACAGTCTCATAAGAGAGCTAAACCTTTTCCTCAGCCTTCTTGCCGAGATGATGTTTTTAACCTCTTTATCAACGGACTAAAAAGATAGTAGAGGCCCGGAATGGATGTCTGTTGTGCACAAGGTTATTTCGCTGCTTCCATATGTGATAGATGACAGACTGAGCAGCAAGCTTCCGTAAGAGAGTGAGCCGCCGGGAGAGGATCGATTTTCTGATCCAAGACAGCAGTTCAGACCAGGAGGTGATCGCTGCTGTGTTGGGTTGCAACGCACGAGCACTCCACGCCAAACGTCTTGACTGTAGGTGCAGGAGATAAAGAGATGGTCTCTGGTTTCGTCATGTTGGTTGCAGAAAGGAACAGAGCGGTGAGACCGGGAGACCCATGCTGCAAGTCTTGATCTGGTAGGCAACCGATCATAATTCGCAACCCACATTGTGAAACTGAGCTTGGGGATTGCTCCCTTGAACCAAACAACATCAAACCAGTCCTTTAGCTCTCCTCTAGGCCTTAGCATCTCCATGTAGCTGAGGACCTGAAAACAATAGAAGAACTATCACCAGTAACCCATTCATACTCATCATTTATATGCTCAGAAAGTGGAAGTGAAATAGTTGTAAGATAGATATGCACTCTACTTCCTCTGCGATCGAGGGGTGAGGAAAGTGACCATGATGAACCTCTGATAGCATCCGTCACCCTGGCTTCATTTCTCAGTCTTAGTGCTCTAGGACCGGAGGGACCAATATGAGAGATGAGCTGTCCGAATGGCGTCCAACATCATCCAGAAGCTTGTGTCCTCTCCGTTTCCTAATCTTGTTCTGATGAACTGAAGAGCGAGAGGTCGAAGATCAAGTATCTTCTTCCAAGTCCAGGAAGTCGGAGTCTGATGCGGTTACAGTCCAGAAGGAGTGCGTGTTGAGGTGAGTACTCCAGTGCAATCCCCCCACAGTGAAGAGGGCTTTGATAGAAGTATCAGATAAATTTTAGGCACAGCACTTGGTTCCAAATCATGAAATTCCGGAGTCAAGCCCCCCCTTGTGAATGTGAAGTTGGGACGAACTATCCATGCAACAAAAGAAGAATAGAGATACAGTATTATCATAATTTGATATCCCTTTTATCCGTTTGGGTAAGTTTAGTTTAACATCTCTTTTCATTTTCATTATTTTTCTTCACCAAACATGTGAATAGTTTTGGATGTTATGAATTGTTGTTGTTGTTCCTTTGTTGTTGACTAATAGGTTTCATATCGAAGTCTGAACATCTTAAAGTCTACAACCACAGTTGTTGACTATATTGCTTGCTTACGTTGACCCTCGCTAAAATTAATTATACAAAGCACCGTCTATTATTTTTTATTGGCGAGTAATTAACTAACCGAGCGAGCTTTAGAATTACATTTACAAACTAGATGAATTATTCCATCTACTCCGATGATTCCGTTGTAGCATTTTATAATCTCAGTTCAATAATTGTTAAATAATTATAGTAGTGATTGTAATAAAACCAAAATACATATTGAGAAAAATTTAAAAATTGGTAAAGCAAAAGAAAGATATAGAAAGAGAACAAAATGAGCAAGTAGAGAGAGTACAGAGCAGCATTTTCTTTCTTCCTCGCTTCTTCTTTTCTCTTTCTCTCTCTCTTCATATGTTTTGTCTGTACTTGATATTCCGTAAAAGAAACTCTTTTTTATTTAAAACTCCCCCCCTTGGCTTCTCCCTTTTTCCCACTCGGTGAGCGCGTGGAAGATACCCTAAGATATAATATAGAGAGAGAGAAAAGAGGGACAGATTTGCTACTGCTTCTTCATCTCCGGCGGCATCTTCTCCGGGCTGAGTTTTTCTGACTTATCCAGCTAACCTCCTAACAGTTTTCACAGGTCTGCTCTTCCTCCATCCCCCTTATGACTTAAAAAGCTGAAAAAGTATCTGACTCATTTGCTTCTTCCTGATCTCAACTTTACAAAAGCTTTCACATTTTTCTTGTTTGCTTTGATCTCTTTTTCTTACTTAGAAATAGAGATTCTTCTGATCTTATACCTTTTTTCCTTCTCTCTGCACCGATTAGCTTCTTCCTCTCTCTTATCTGTCCTGCAGCCAAAGTTACAGTTTTTTTTTCTAATTTTTTTTTTTTACTCTTCTCCTGTTTGTTATAAAAAAGTAGTCGCATTTATTAGTGCTTGTGACTAGTGGGACACATTTTGAGTGTCTATATATATATGATATGATTATGAGAGTTCATAGAGATTACTAGAGAGTTCTATGATCTACCACTGATTTGCTTCAAAGCAATCTGGTTAGTTTCAGATCCAGTGTGCCTGAGGACTCGTTTCCTTCTGAATTGATCACAAAGGCGTGAGCCAAGGTTGATTTGTAATATTTTTTTTACTTTTCACTTAAGAGTTTGTTTCATAGAGTATACAACAAAAAGTGTATGTCTTTTGATTGTGAGAGGTCATGTGAAAATGGTAATTTGGTTCATCTTTCCTTTTGTATAGACTCTATGAAGTGTCCCTTTTGATTACAGAATCTTCTTTTTCTTCCCTTTTGTATAGACTCTTGTTTTGTTATATGCTTTTTGGCCTATTCTTCTTTTTGATGCTAGAAGAAAGTCCTCTCTTCTTCTATACTCTCCTTCTCCTCCTTCTCCTGGATCTTTTAGGTTCCACCAAAATCTTTTTTCATTTTGCAACCTTATATAGTAAGTAACTAAAAGCTGTGAAACTGCCAGGGACCAAAAATGAATGAGCTCCGAGGCAGAAAGGTTCAAAAGATTGAGAGTCCAGTTCCAGGATGCTTGGGGAGGATGGTAAACCTATTTGATCTAGGAACTGCTGTCAATGGGAACAAGATGCTTACAGATAAACCTCATCGTGATGGTAATCACTGAACTCTCCCTCTGCCACTAGTTTCTTCACTAGTCCAAGTTGTTTTTAGCTCCAAGGACTTCACTGTATGCAACTACGTTTATTTATAGCATCTCTTTTGAGTTTGGTATTCACTTCGTGTGTTATTGACATGAGGTAGTTTGTTGGCAGGATCCTCTCTGTCAAGGAGCCGATCTGATGTGTCTCGAATGCCAAGCCCCTCCTATAAAGGCCATTCAGAAGCTGAACTGTAAAATATTTGGTTTGAGACATTTTCTTTTTCATTATTGGCACCACTTGATGTTTCTTGCCTGTACTGTTTGCACAGATTATGTCTGATTTAAGGAGAAGTGCTTCTAGCAAAGTAAGTGGTACACCGATGAAGAAGCTCATCGCTCGAGAAATGTCAAAAGAAGTTGAGCCTAACAGAGCCCTACTAACGTGGTGGCGAAGTTGATGGGCTTGGAGACACTTCCCAGACTGCTACACAGCGAAGCAAATCCAGAAGCTATTCACACTCTTCGTCGCTGAATCATCCGGTGATGGATGATGATGAGGTCCACAAGTATCAGGAGCTCAGCAGAGAATATAAAGATGTGTATGAAATGTGGCAGTCGCCTCCTCAGAAAGCGAGTCGTTCAAGAGATAGCTCGCCTAGAAAAGGAAGGTATGATGAAAGGCTGCGACTGAGAGACTCGTTCGTCAAGAAGTTTGCAGAAGCGAAACGACTTGTTACAGATGACAGTCTTCACCAATCCAAAGAGTTCCAAGAGGCTCTTGAAGTTCTAAGCTCCAACAAGGATTTGTTTGTTAAGTTGCTCCAGGAATCAAACTCTTTCTCTCAGCAACTTTCTCAGACTGTTCCTACTCAGTCAGAGGCGAAACGCATCACAGTATTGAGACCTTCGAAGGCTGTTGAGACTGAGAGATTTGTGGTTCAAGGAGGAAGAACAAGCAGGTTAAGAAATCTGCTTCTTCATCAAGTGGATGGGGAAACCGAGGAGGAGGCGAGGAAAGGCCTTTACAACCAACACGTATTGTTGTCTTGAAGCCTAGTCTAGGGAAGTCTCTAGATATGAAAGGTGTTTCATCATCGCCATCCACTCCTAGAGGTGTACCCAATGAAGGCTATTTTGATGAGTCTGGAGATGTTGATCAGTCTAAAGAAGTGGCAAAGGAAATAATGATGCAAGTGCGAGAGAATCTGATGGGTCACCACCACAGGAATGAGACACAATGCTCTTCTGTCTTGTCCAATGGTTATAATGGTGATGACAGTTCGTTTAACAAATCTGATAACGAAGATCCAGTGGGAAACCTTAGTGATTCTGATGAGATCATGTCACCAGCTTCTAGACACTCGTGGACTGTCCTAATAGGTTTGAAAGTCCTTTCTCTCCTTCCTCTTTCAGCCGAGCCTCGTTTTCTCCTGAGTCATCTGTCTGCAGAGAGGCTAAGAAGCGACTCTCTGAAGATGGGCGTTGATGTCAGTAACCAGAAGCGGCGGCACTCAGCCGCATAAACACGTACCGAGAAGCTCAAGCACCTTAGGTGAAATGCTAGCACTCTCAGAGACCAAAGTGACAAGTGGATCATCCTACGAAGAGATAGTACCTGAGACAAGGGTGTCTACATCGTGTATAACCACTCATCTGAATCAAGTGGAAATGGCTGGTGATTCTCTGAATATCCTTGCAAGGTCAAAATCAGTCTCTGACGTTTCCAAAGCACAGCTTCCGCAAGAGCTTACTGAGACGACGGGAAGCTTGAAATCGTCATGGAAAGTTTCCAACTTGTTCTCATTCAAGAACAAGAAAGCAAGCAAGGAGAAGAGAGATACATCTCAGTACAGTAGTAGTATGTCTCAGCTAGCAACGCCTTCTTCAGTGACTCTTCCCAGCGAAGATTGTCGTCTCCCTCTTGATGCATTACAACAACAAAGCATAATCCCAGGCGAGGTATTCCCACCAGTTCTTTAACCTCGAAGAGCCATTGATGATAATACTGAACATTCATGCTTGAATCAGCAGAGTCATTTTGATTTGTTTGCAGGAGGAACTGACTACACCGAAGCCCCTAGAGGCTGGGAATACAAGTGAGAAACAGGACGAGCTAAGTCCAGTTTCTGTTCTGTTTCCTCCATTTGAAGAGGAAGGTGTCAGCACTCCAGAATGTTCCACATCAAGCAAGCTATGGACAACAACTCAAGGTAAACTTAACTTTTCTTTCAAGAGAGTTTGGTTACTCAGCTCTCACTCTAATGCTTTTATCCAAATGTTTGCTTTCTCATCAGGAGAGGAGATGTCTCTTAAATCTAATCTAATAGACAAATCACCACCAATCGGGTCTATTGCTCGGATCCTCTCATGGGATGATGACTCTTGCACAGACAACATATCTAAACCCGCAATGAGAGGAGTCCATGAGGATGAAGACTGGTTCTTATTCATAGAAACGGTATTAACAGCTGCTGGTTTCAGCAAGGGTTGCACCCTCTCTCATCCCTTAGACCCCTTCACTCAGAGAGAAATACACCAACCTAGATAACAACATCAAGGAGTTCGTTAACGAAGGAAAACGTAGACAACACAGGTCAACCCGTAAGCTCATTTTCGACTGCATTCAACTCCATCGTTTCAGAAACAACGACTACAACACCACGCATGGGCCAAGATTCTCCGCCTTAGACTTGGTGGAGCATGTCTGGTCCAGGTAAAGGACTGGCTTTCAGATGAGTATGTAGAGGACATAGACGCAAACAGTGTGGCTGCAGAGAGTCTAGTGAAGGAAGAGATTGTTGGGAGGAGATGGATGCACAGCTTTCAAGCTGAAATAGACGACCTTGGGATTGGTATCGAAAGAGCATTGTTGCAGGAGCTCGTAGAGGAAGCCGTTCTCGATCTTACACAATGAGATTAGAGCAGAACAAGTAACTACTACTACATTTGAATAAAAAAATGTAAGATTAAGTGTAGTTTTTGTCTTATGTGTCTCAATTTTTTTTTTGTAACGATTGAGGGGAAGAACAAAAATGCTATGCGACGACCATATTGTTAAAGCAAAGCAATAAGCACTTTGTTCCTATTTTTAAAACACAAATCTCGTTACGCTTTTTGTGCAAAACACACCAGAGAGAAAACCAACGTTCCAATCTAAAAAGTTGTGTAATACTTATGCACACTCTGAAAGTTACAACAGGTAGCAAGAGAGAGGAACAAAACGAAAGTAGTGATACTGATACCAAACACACACACACACGAACTCAAATCTTTTGAATTAGACTGAGGGATTCTGGCTCTGACCGTTGTTCAATCCGTACTGCAAAAGAATAAAAAGACAATCAAATACAAAGCTTAAACCTCACGTACTAAGTTCAGGAGATTAAGTTTTTTTTTTTTACCTTCTCTCTGATTCTGGACCTCCAGTTGTCAATATTGCTTGATCCAGAAGATGTCTGGTTAGTCTGTGGAGCAAGAAGATTCTCACGCGCTCTGTTAATCGGATTCTCATAATCATCTTCGTCATCAAGCTCTGATTGCCTAGGAGAAACCATAGCTCTTAGAACCATAGCCAGTAGCAAAGACAGTAGCTGAAACAATACCAAAAAAACAAAAACAAAAAAAATAATCTTAAGGAGAGAGAAGCATATGAAATAACTTAAATTTGGAAAAAAGGTAAAGAAGTGAGCTAGTTAGTTAACCTGGATAGCTACCACGCCAACCCCAACCCATTTGCAAATATCGATGTTTGCTTCAATGAAAGCTCGAAGGCTAGTGAGTTCTCCAGTTGGATCATAAGGAAGATCCTAAAAGAGAGACACGGCCGTTTCAGCACAGCAGGACGCAAGATACAAGATTTCGAATGTTGAAGAAGTGAACCTCACCTTCTCCCAGTGACGGTCAATGGCAATGAATCCAACGAGAGCTGCTTCAAGTATGATGACAAGAGTTTTGAGGATTGAATACTAAGACAGACAGACATATCAAGGAATTAAACTTGCTAATATACGTTTCCACATTAGTGAATAAAAGAAGTATATAATAAAAAAGGATACGAAACACAAGCAGCAGCCATTGATAGCTTCAGCTGCAATGAAACCGATGACAGTGACAATACAGACCAAGATCCCAATCGCCATGAAAGAGTATATGAACCTGCATTCAATTTCAAAAACCAAAACCAATTGGAACATTCCTTCGTAACATTAAACTGCTTAATAATACCAAAACACATCATCATCATCATGCATTCAAAGCTTTGACCTTTATCATTTTGTTTTTCTATAAAAAACACACAAATTAATAAGAAGATTCAAAATTGACTAATCATAAATCCAAAACCATAAAAATGGAAACTTTAGTACATCGAAACCCTGAAAATGGAAACTTTATAACAAAAAGGAGTACCAGGGAGCAGGAAGATCTAGGGAACGGAGGTGGAAACCCGAATCTCGGAGAAGGAGACCGATGGGTTTGTTCAGGGAGTCAGAGAGACTGTTGATAGCGATTCCTGAGCTAGAGAAGGGATAAGAAGCCGAGGGAGGCTGAGAAGGAGGAGGAGGGTCGACGGGGACGTGACGATTGTATTGATCGAGCATCCATATAGAGTAGATTATGATGGAGATACCGATGAAGGCTTGGAGGAAATTGAGGATCTTCAGGACGGAAGCGAAGGAGAGATGGCAGCAGTTGTGTCTCATTTTTTTTTGTGTGGTTTCTCTCTCGATATCGGAGGAAGATTGAAAATTCTGATGAGCGAGCGATCTCAATTGTAACCAGTTTTATGATTTGCTGGCAGAAGAAAAAAAGTATAATGCTGTTTTGTCGGATAGAATCCGAAGCTTTTGCTAATTAAAATATAATGGTCGTATTATTTGTTTGTTTAAATAAGGGATTAAATTAATTGTTTAATACTCTTTATGGAAATATTTGGAATTTTACAAACATGTAAGCAAAACATAAAACAATCTGCTCAATATAAATTGTAGGAATAAATTGTTGTGAAAAAAACTTTGGAATATAGTTTATTTTATGTTTTAGGATGACAAAATATCGTTTATGTTTTAGGGAGAGATGAAACTGAAACTGATGAAGGCAATGAGGCCGAGCAAACTAAATGGGCTATAGCAATGAGGCCTATTATTAATTGGGCTACGATCATTAAGCTCACTTTGGATTGACTTTTTCCTTCTTGCCTCTTCAGTAGTTCAAGTTCCCCCACCCACAACGTGAGGACTGTTAGATTCAAGTGATCCAAGCATACGGTACAGCTTATATATAGTGATGATTGTATTGTGATGATAACGGTAATGGTGATGATGACTGGAGTTAAGTGTGCATGTGAATGCAGATGACTGAAAAAGATAGCCAACTACTTATAACCAACATACGACCTTCTAGTCTCTCTCTCTCTGCTGTTCAAAAAAAAAAGTCTCTCTCTCCCTCCCCTTTATTTACTGATTTTGATTATACAAAATGTTATGTTTGCAAACTGGCATTTAAGTGGGACCGCTTAGCTCTCTTCGATTATTTTTCTTGTGATAAACCCAGGGGTGGTCCTGAGCATAGCGAGGTGAAACATTCGCTTAGGACCCCCAAAATTTTTACAAAAATTAGTATGGAAAAAGGCTCCCGATTTGCAAAAAATTTTTTTTTGAAAATTCCTTACTAAATTGTTTAGGGTCTCCACCATATCAGGGACGATATATGTCATCTCGTCATGTGCTCTTGTTTTTTTTCTTTATCGTTTCCTTTACTACGTAATGCAGTATACGAATTTTTAGGTAGTTATATCACATGAATGAGATATTCAAATCTAATGTAGAGTTCAAATTATAGTGACGTGGATATTTATTAAAATAGCTACATGCACGTATTAAGTAATTATCAGTAGATCATGCCTCATTTGAGAAAACGTGGACTATACATAGCTAAAAGTAATAAAATGTACGATATAGTTCTACGATATAGAAGTTCTATCTCTCTGCTGTAGATTCCTTTGGAATGGCAACATAACATCAAGAGCTACAGCCAGAGTTTCATGGGAGGTCTGTTGCTTACCAAAGTCTGAGGGTGGTATGGGCTTGAGGGACTTCCACTTGTGGAACAAAACCTTATCCCTTAAGCTGATTTGGCTCTTGTTCAATGAGAATGAATCATTGTGGGCCTCTTGGTGTAAGAGCCATATATTAAGCGAAATGAGTATTTGGAGCTTGGATGCATCAAATCAGGGATCTTGGATATGGAAAATCTCTTCTGAAGCTTCGCAGTCTTGCTGAAAGGTTCTTAAGATGCCAGGTTGGTAATGGACAAAAAGCTAGCTTCTGGTATGATCACTGGACGCCGCTGAGACCTCTCATCAAATATATCGGTCCTAGAGGTTGAAGACTTCTATGTTGTATTCATCATGTTACATACTCCAATATCTAAATTTATGTTGTATTCATCATATTACATACTCCAATATCTAAATTTGTGGTCGTTATATACTTTTGATGCCAGCTAATCATTTATTATTGTTGACCTGGCTATGTTTTTGGTTTGATCGGACTTCAGTTTTGGTTAGGTCTGAGATAAGTGTTTGATTGGTCCATCTTATAGCTAAAGATTTGCGACTTTATAAACTTGTTGGCTATAACCATTAATTAGCACAACCTTATAAGATGTAGGTTAGATATTAGAGCAACTTTTTAATGGTGATATTTTATCATTGGATTCTAAATTACATATATATTATATACAAATATTAATATTTAAGGTCGGTTGAGTTATCTGTAACTTTAAAATACTCACAATTAAATATAATATATATATATATATATATATATATATATATAATATTTAAAATTCTATGGTAAATTCTATGGTAATATATTGTATTATTACTATAAAAGTCGCCGTAACTTTAAAATACCCACAATTAAATACTAATATATATATATATATATATAATATTAAAATTCTATGGTAAGATATTATATTATTACTATTGAAGTTGCTGTTATGCAACAACATTACAGCAATAGAATATTGATCTTCGGTTATTTGGCAGATCAACGTTTTGTTTGGTTTACTTTAAGCTAAAACGTTACTATAAATAATTTCATTATAATTCAAGATCATCCTCTCATAGCATATACGTTATTTGCTCAACATAACGTGATTCATCTATATATCTCCCAACAAAAGTACTGGATTCGAACTTAAATCCGACAACAGTGCATCAAATACTATTCTTACCTATTGATTTAGTTTTGCATTCCACATGTTATCTCTTTAATTAGAACAGCTTTGTTTTCTCTTAAGTAGATCAACCGACAACAACATAACATTTATTACATACACCAAAAAAAGTTAACCATTAATACAATTTTCCGTTGTATATAACAAACGAAGAGACTAATCTTCTTTTACACTTTTCATATATTACGAAGTATCACTTCACATAATGTCCACTCTTCTAACATCCATATTTCTGTCCACCGCGTTATGGGGAATGCTATTTCTTATGCCGCAAAAAACAAACGCGGCTCGAGCGTTCTACGTCTTTGGCGACTCACTCGTGGACAGTGGTAATAACAATTACTTAGTCACCACCGCTCGTGCCGACTCTCCGCCGTACGGAATCGATTATCCGACTGGTCGTCCAACGGGGCGTTTCTCCAACGGCTTGAACCTCCCTGACATCATCAGTATGAGGCCATTTTTACATTTATTTTATTTCAATATTTTAGAGCTATTAAGAGTGATTTTTGCTTGGGGTTTAGGTGAGCAAATTGGATCCGAGCCAACGCTACCAATCCTTAGCCCTGAGCTCACTGGAGAGAAGTTATTGATCGGAGCTAATTTTGCCTCTGCCGGCATCGGAATTCTCAACGACACCGGTGTTCAGTTTGTAAGTCATCTGTCACATTATTCTTTATATCGAAATAATCTCTTAATTTCATTTTAAAATGAAGTATTATGAGCTGAAGACAAAACTCGTTTTCATAGTATTATTCCATGATAGTATTAGCTGGTACTTTTCCTGAAAATAAAGATTCAAAATATGATTAATTTTGTTCAAACATTATTAAAATATAATCAAAGAGGAATGTAGAGAATGAAAATAAAAATAGTTCCTTTCCAATTTAATATATATTCAGAATTCCGATAGTCAGATCTCCTCTGCTTATGTTTAATTAATAACCAAAAAGAGACATTTCTCCGACCAATTTTATCATGTGATTCATTAATCCGACTTTAGTTATTTTTTTTGTTTCATTAAACTAAACCGTTTTTAGTCTTTTTTCTAATCTTAGAAACAATAAAACATTAAACTCCAAGACTATGTTTCCATTTTCTTTCTTTCAATATACAGTACGTATATTTTAGAGTTGAAATGCTTACTTTGTTTTTCCTCTGGACAATAAAAGAACACTATATATGGTTAAAACCAAATCTAATATATATTTTTCTTGATGTGGATAAATAATGTAGTTGAACATACTAAGGATCGGTAGGCAAATTCGAGCTGTTCCAAGAGTATCAAGAGAGAGTGAGTGAGATTATAGGTTCAGACAAAACACAACAGCTTGTAAATGGAGCTTTAGTCCTCATGACTCTTGGTGGCAACGATTTCGTCAACAACTACTTCTTGCCATTCTCTGCTAGAGGTCGACAGTCATCTCTCAGCGAATTTAGCCAGCTTCTCATCTCCGAATACAGGAAAATACTCATGGTATACATATATATATATATATAATATTTCTTGGTTTACACGCTAGACTTAGGGTATTACTGTATGTTCTTATGCTTTTGACTCTTATTTGGTGATACAGAGACTGTATGAGTTGGGAGCGAGGAGGGTCATGGTTACAGGAACAGGACCGTTGGGTTGCGTACCGGCAGAGCTTGCTTCATCTAGAAGCGCAAACGGAGAATGTGCTCCCGAGGCACAACAGGCTGCAGCCATATTTAATCCGCTTTTGGATCAAATGCTTCAAGGACTTAACCGCGAAATCGGTTCTGATGTTTTCATTGGGACTAATGCGTTCAATATGAATGCAGATTTCATAAACAACCCCCAGAGATTTGGTGAGTACTCCTTCAATGATTTTGAAATTATTCTACCATTGTTACTTTTGAAATTACGACTTATATTCATCCGTTATGCTATTCTGCAAGTTTGTATCTTCTGCCATTTTTTTTTGTTAATGGCCAAGAATTACTTTTCTGACCTAATTCGATTAAATTTCATAGGTTTCGTGACATCCAAGGTAGCGTGCTGCGGACAAGGGCATACAACGGGCAAGGTGTTTGCACCCCGTTGTCAAGCTTATGTCCAGACCGTAACGCCTATGCATTTTGGGACCCTTTCCACCCGACTGAGAAAGCTACCCGACTCATCGTCCAACAGATCATGACTGGTTCGGTTGAGTACATGAACCCCATGAACCTTAGCACGATCATGGCGTTAGATTCCAGAATATAATCAAAGGAAGTAATATTTTTCAGTATATATACTTGACACACGATGTCCAATGTGCAAGTGTAATTTAAACATATCTATTTGATTACTACTATCAAATTATCATTATGTTGTTTATTAATTTCCAACTTTTCATATATAATAAAAGATTCAGAGTCTGTGGCAAGCTTAAGCAAAACAATGGCTAGTATCGGTTTTGTAATCTCTCTCAAAGGGCATAGTCGATGTTTTCTCCTTTTTGTTGTTTCAACTTGGTGGTTAATTTCCTACACATATTACAAGGGTTTTAACATTTTTTGCTAAATTTCAGATCCGTAATAACTGTGTCAACACCAAAACGCAAACTCTTTTGAAAATTAAAGATCAACCTGCAGGCTCTATTCATTGTGTATATACTGGAGATGTTGCCTATGACAGGTTTAATGTGACAGCACTAATGTGGAGGAATCAAAATGAGCGTCCTAAAAATTTCTGTCCCGTATGATTGTGCGGAATAAATGCATTCTTAGACACTTGTTCTATTGTGCTTGTTAAGCTGCGTTCATGCTAAATCGTAACCCAACACAATACATAGTGATTCAATGATGGTTTTCAAGTAGACCCCGGATGTAAGTTATATGAAGCAAGACAACTTGTATTCTTTATGAGTCATGGTGATATATTGTGGATTTCTGAAATGAAAAGCAAACTTCCATCTCCAGCAAAGTTCACATTAAAATAAAGGCAAAATTGGCATTACCACTTAATTTGTCACCCTCTTCAATTTTTGTTTGTTATATAAGTAAAGAATATTTGGACATTTTCTTGATCAGGTGGTTAAGTTCCCCAAAACTCAAATATTATATTGTCTTTTGGATGCATTTGTTTATGTCAATGTGTCACACATTAGTCATATCAACATGGAATGAAACAAATAACGATAAAATGCCTATGTTGAGAGCGATTACGACATTGTGAATACAAAATAGGTCATAGCACACCATACACTTAGGGCAACCCCACACTGTATATACTTTGAAGATACTTACAATTATGAAAATAATGTTGTTGATGTGATTAAAGTTTGTAATTTAAATTTAAACAAAATATCCCTGAACCATTTATAGATGTAAACATGTGCAAAAGTGTTTCTAGTGAGTTTCTCAAAGAATATGATTTGAGATATTGTGATTGTTCTTGCCCCTCTCGATTATTTTTAAGGCAACATTAATTGTTAAGTGATGGGGATGGTCTTTAGCTTTCTGATGAGAAGATAGAATAGAGCGTTTATTATCGTGAAGCAAACAACAATTGGAAAGAGAATCAAACCAGAAAATAACCTTATTAGAGGGAAAGAAAAGGATTTTAACGGTTCTGATCTAACCATTATTTTTTTAAAAAATCAAATTCTGAAGTTTTTTTTTTTTTCCGTTAGATTGCTTCTCTTGGAACTTTATAGTAAGCTAGATAAACTTTTAACCACAAACTAGATTTGGACCCGCGCTTAAAAAGCGCGGAATTATTTTTGTTGACATATTTATTACTCTATTTATTTGCTCACTAATATGTTTGTACGCATTTGGTTTTCGGTTTGGTTCTAATTTGTATTTTTTCTTTTTCAGATTCATTCCAGTTTGATTTTCATTTCTCGATTCAAGAAATATAAGAATCGTTCGGTTATTTATAAATTGGATTTGATTTTGGTTGGTTAACTTAGTTTTCGGTTTGGTTCGAATGACAATGTTAAGAACCCGTTAAAAATTTGAGTTCAATTCGACTATGGTCCGGTTCTTGTTTTTTAGATAATTTAGAGTAATTGGGGTAAAAATGATCGAATTTTGGAAAAATAACGGATAATTCAGATAAATATAGATATTTTAGCTAAAGAGTTATCGAGTGATTCTATTCTAGCAGAAAATAAAATAATTTTAAATATTTTGGATAAAAAATAGTATGAAAATTCATCTTTTGGGTAGAAATATAAGAATTGTTCGGTTATTTATGAATTTGTATTTGATTTTGGTTTGGTTAATTTGGTTTCCGGTTTGGTTTGGAAAACCATTAAAATTTCGTGTTCAATTTGACTATGGCCCGGTTCTTCTTTTTTTTGAATAACTTAGAGTAATTAGGGTAAAATGATGTTTTTTAAAATTTCAGAAAAAATAATGGATAAATCGGATAAATTTAGATACTTTGGATAAAAAATATTCGGGTGATTCTATTTTAGCATAAAATTAAAAATAATTTCAAATATTTTGGATAGAAATAGTAGGGAAATCCGTTTTTGTGTAGTTCAGTTTATAGATAGTATTTTAGAATATTTTATCATTTTAAAATTAAATATAATAAATATTTTAAAAAATATATAGATTGTATTTTGAATATTTGGATATCCATTTGGTTTTTAGTTTGGTTTTGATTTGGTATAGTTTTTCTGTCCCAAGATATAAGACTTGTTTAGATATTATAAATATTAGTCCGGTGTTGATTTTATTTTTTGATTTGGAAAATACTATTACTAAGAACATAATAATAAACTAAATTTATTTTATGTTTGGTAAATATTATATCATATGATAGATACTTTGGCTAAAAAAATATTCAGGTAATTCTATTCTAGCAGAAATTAAAAATAATTTCAAAATTTTTGAATAAAAAGTAGGGAAATCCTTTTTTCTGTGTAGTTCAGTTTATAGATAGTAGTTTTAGAGTATTTTTATCATTTTAAAAAAATATATAAACTTTATTTTGTTTATTTGGATATCCATTTGGTTTTTATTTTGGTTTTAATTTGGTTTTAGTTTTATGTCCCCAAGATATAAGAATTGTTTAGATATTTATAAATATTAATCCGGTGTTGATTTTTTTTTAATTTGGAAAATACTATTACTAAGAACATAATAATAAATTAAATTTATTTTAAATATTTGGTAAATATTATATCAAATAAGTATACTATTATAGTAATATTATATACTTATATAAATCTGTACTCAATTATTCATTTAATTAGGATTACATATTGAGAATAATTGATATATTCTGAGGTGGACAGTAAATACAAAAAAAAAATAACATATTATAACTTATCATATATTTTCGATTGTAAATAAAGTGGGGTCTGCAATTTATTTTATATATCAGTTATTTATTTGGTTGTATAACTAATTTCTATAACTTATTAATTAAAATTAAATGATAATGACATTCTTGTAAATAGTTTAAAAATCAAAGGGATGTCTGAAAAATGTCTACTGTTTTAATTGTATTGATATTTTTTCTTCTATTTTTTTCATCGTGAAGTTTTTCATTATCAACAACTCATTATTTTATTTTCTATATAACTTTTAACCACAAATGTTTTCTCCTATTTTCTTTGTGTTGTGAAGTATTTCATTATCCACAACTCATTATTTTATTTTCTATACAATTCTCAAATTTTCAATATATGCTTTAAAGTTTTATTTTTTTGTTATGAACTTTTCAACCATATACAAAACATGATCTTAGTTCTTTTCTTAATTTTGTCAACTTTTTCAAATAAATCTGACAAAACTAGAGAGAGAAAATCATGCATATGATGATTCGTTGCAATATTTTTTTTTAAAAAATAATATTTTTACTACGGACTAAACTAAAAACCATATATAAAGCTAAGACAAACAAGAATCTCAATGCAATACTTTTTAAAAATAAATCTTAATGCAATATTGAAAGGCCAAAATACAGTAAATGTTTACTACAGCTACAATAATCTCATTTTTCATTGACAGAATATTCCTTTAGATCCTCTATCGAGCCTCCGGATTCTTCTCTTGGATATAGTGGTTTCTCAAATGGTTTTAGAAAATACTACTAGCTTGCTTGTTCTCATATGTAAATAAAATATGCCCAGTGTGGACCCATCAAATAGCAAAGAGACAATAAAGGGGCTTACGTGTCCATGCCAAAAAAGGGCTTACG
>NW_026617006.1:0-20059 GCF_000801105.2 Raphanus sativus | reverse complement strand
ATGACAGTAGCTAAACAACTCGCCTAGCACACACACAACTTAGATCAATGATTCTAGGACAGAAGCTAAACATAACCATGCTAGCAAACTTATAATCCTAAACCATTGCACACACAACAGAAACAATTTAAAATAATTAAACAAGCTCATATTAAAGTTCAGGAGGTTAGCTTACAACTCAAGGAACCTGAGCTAGTTCCTTGTACCTCCATGGACATGGTTTATCTAAACTTGGCAGGTTTGAGGTGTGGGTGAAGATCCCAACACTTCTCCTTGGTGTTGCCCTCACGCTGACAGTGCTCACATTTGAGTTCTCCCCCCTCTGACTTCTTGTACTTGGCGGATGCTTTGTTGTGCAAGTGAAAGAGACTCCTTTCCTCCAAACAAGCTATTGTGAGCCAAACTCCTTTTGACTTGAGAGCACACTTCATCCAGAGTGGGAAGCTTCCTCTGACCTCAATATTGTGCTTAATGAGGTCAGTATACATTGGGCTTAGGGTAAGAAGTAGCCCAAAACCTTGTCTTGCTCTCTTCTTTCATGGATGATGGTTGGATCTGTTGTAGAAGGTCTTAATGACTCAAGCTCACCCCACAGAGAGTTAAACTTGCCAAATGAGCAAGTAAACTCCATCTCCTCCTGAGACAGGTTGTTTATAGCCTCCTTGAGCTCATACACCCTTGTGAGGTTGGATGAGTTGCCATAGACCTTGTAGAGAGTCTCCAAAGCCTCCTTAGCACCTCACAGTATGAGTAAGATTCCATAATAGAAACTGAAAGAGAGCTTTGGAGAACAGACAAGACCAGTAGGTCTTCTTGCTGCCATTTGGTGCTGGTTTGCTTTTGGAGCTGCTTGTAGACAATGCTCCCACAACCCTTGTCCTCCAAGTCTGTCTTCATCACCCTAGACCAGACAAGGTAATTTGACCCCTTTAGCACCACAGAAACCGCCATGCTTCTTGGTTTCTCCATCATGAAGAGTTTTGGACCAGTGGATAATAGATGACACCCACTGGTTTTGCAAGAACAGAGCTTGAAACTGGACTTTGATGAGGCTTGCTGAACTGAGCTGAAGCCTTCTTGAGTTCCAGAAGCTAAAGTCCTCCTTTATCTTGATCTCTGGTAAGTCTATTCCCTCCTGGAACAGCTTTGGACCAGAAGATACAAGGATGAACAGAAACAGAGTTTTAAAGAGAGATAAGAACTGGAAATGATTTGCGGAAGCTTTATAGGTTCTCAAGAGCTTGTAGCTCTGATACCATGTTTGAAAAGTGACAATATGATGTAAGAGAGTAATATAAACAGAGTATGGGCGAGTGTAAGAGATGGAGAGAGTAAAAGACTAAGAGAGAATCAAAGAGTAAGCAATTGGAAGTAAGAGAGTATGAGTGTTTCAGTGAGTATCCAAGAGAGTAATTTCGTGAGTAACAAGAGAGAATAGAGAGATTAAGAGTCTGAGAGAGTTAGGAACCAGAGAAAATGAAGAAAGAGAACTCCTCTTTGCTTAGAGATTTCAGAATACACATGGAGTGGCTTTATAGCCAAATTACAAGTTGCAAGTGATTAAATAAATGTTAAAGGACAACTCTACTTAAACAAATACTATTGTGGGGTTTCTGATAAAGCCAGGAGGATGCAGCAAGGCTGAATCTCGACCAGAGGGAGTAGAGAGTGACAGGAGAGAGAGATGGGCACAGTCTGGTTGTGTGAAAGGGACAGCAGGCTCATCCTCTTATGCACATGTGACTTTTACTCTATTTTATTCCCAACTTGCCTAAACTCTCTCCAACAGTCTGATACATTATTTAAACTTCAAATATGCTTCAGATGACTAAGCTGGACGAGTTCCCCACCTAGCTTGCCTTCCAAGACACTTTAGGTTACTTGCACACCAAGACTGTACAAACAGATTCAAATCTGCTTGTTCCAGATTTGCTTGCTCTTGATGCTTGTACTCTCCATCAACTCCAGTTTATTTATCTTCATTCCAACACAGGCCTGAGATGGGGATGGAGAATCCAGCAGTTGGTCTTGGAGTGTCCACTCTTCTTGCAATGCTCACAAGACACTGCCTTATCTCCTCCTCCTCTTGGTTTATAGTAAGCCTTGTTAGCTGATGTACTCTCCATCTTCTCAGCTTTGTGTGCCATGGATAACTCTCCTTTTCCACCACCAAAGAGTCCATCTGAGCCTATCTCCTTTTGTAGTTGAGCACACACTTCATCATAGCTTGGAAGCTCCTTGTCTCTTAGTATGTGCCTAACCACATCACTGAAGCTTGGACTGAGTGTGAGAAGTAGTCCAAAGACTTTGTCTTGCTCACGCCTGGTCTCAAGTACTTCAGGGTCATTGGTGCTTGGTCTTAGCATCTCTAGCTCAGACCATAGCTGACTGTACTTCCCAAGGTGCTTGGTGAAGTCCCCTTCTTCTTGCTGTAAGTTGTTGATGGCTCTCTTTACTTCATAGATTCTGGTGAGGTTTGAAGTGTTGCCATAAACCCTTTGCAAAGTGTCCCACAACTGTTTTGGGGTTGTGCAGTGACAGTAAGTGTCCATAAGTGGACCATCAAGAGAGCTATGCAAGATAGACAGCACCATGAGATCTTCCTGAGCCCATTTGCCTTCATCTACCACTACAATCTCCTTGCCATCTTCTCCTTGGGTGATTTGCTTTGGTGCTGAGCTTGAAGTCACATGCTGCCAAAGTCCTCTTCCTCCAAGGGCTGTCATGGTCATCCTAGACCATGTAATGTAGTTTCCTGGTCCCTTGAGTGTGACTGGAATCTTCACATGGTGGTAGCTCTCCATCTTCTATGATAGGCGCCAAACTAGATTTGAATTTTCAAGTCTGGTTTTGAGATAAGTCAACTCTGTAACTGAGAGAGCTCAAGTTTGAAACAAGATAAACTCTCAAAGAAATAGAAGTAGGGACAGAGAAGAGTGAGCACAACCAAAAGAATTCAAGAACACTCAAGAACACAGATTTATTATCCACTGGATAAAAGAAATCTGAAGAGAGAAATGAGAAAGTAAGTTGCTGAATAGAAAGACAGAGATAAAATAGAGTAATTTGCGGAAGTGAAATAGGTTCTCAAGAGCTTATAGCTCTGATACCATGTTAGAAATCAAAGAACAGAGTGAAGAACACAAGAACAAGTGAGAGAGAGAGAGAGATGGTTGGCGAGTGAGAGAGATTGAAAGGAGAACTCTTTCCCTTAATTATTCTGTGCAACATGATACAATATTTAAAGGCAAGTTGCCTACACAATGAAACAATAAACTAATCCTAAGGTAAGTACAGGAATAATAAACAAATGGGATCTGATCAAGGAGAGAGACAGTGAGACAGTGACACTTCATAAACGGCTCTCCCCTTAAACAGATCATGTGACTTCTTCTATTTTAAATCATTCTTCTTGTCATTGCCTAACTCCAACGGTCTTCTCCTCCACTTGACTTGATATTGGCGTGGCTGGACTTGTCTTTACTCCCAAGACAAGTTAGGTTAAGTGTTGATGACTTGTGTGACAAGAAGTGTACGGAATGACTTGAGATTTAAGTAAGCTCGGATCTGTCTGATTCTTCCAGCTCCTCTCCTCTCTTGTCTATGTAGATGTCTTTGTCAATACAACTCCTATGAGATTTATTCAACTTCCTGGTTATTCTCCACTGATTAGTGGTTCCAAATAAAGCTTCTTAGATCGTAGTTCATCCTGGTTTGATAAGAATCATGAAGATAATGCATATGTCCGAACAGGCAAATCTAGAATCATCTGGATAAAAGTGGGATATCTTCTTGCTCACAACACTTATGAGATTTATTCCACTTCCTGGTTATTCTCCACTGATTAGTGGTTCCAATAAAGCTTCTTAGATCGTGGTTCATCCTGGTTTGATAAGAATCATGAAGATATTGCCATATGTCCGAACAGGCTAATCTGGAATCATCTGGATAGAAAGTGAGATATTCTTCTTACTCACAACTCCTATGAGATTTATTAACTTCCTGTTTATTCTTCACTGATTAGTGGTTCCCAATCAAGCTTCTTATATATTGTGGTTCATCCTGGTTTGATAAGAATCATGAAGATATTGCCATATGTCCAAAAAGGCTAATATGGAATCATCTGGATAGAAAGTGGGATATCTTCTTAATCACAACTCCTATGAGATTTATTCAACTTACTGGTTATTCTCCACTGATTAGTGGTTCCAAACAAATCTTCTTAGATCGTGGTTCATCCTGGTTTGATAAGAATCATGAAGATATTGCCATATGTCCGAACAGGCTAATCTGGAATCATCTGGTATAGAAAGTGGGATATCTTCTTACTCACAAACTCCTATGAGATTTATTCAACTTCCTGGTTATTCTCCACTGATTAATGGTTCCAAATAAAGCTTCTTAGATCGTGGTTTATCCTGGTTTGATAAGAATCATGAAGATAATGGCATATGTCCGAACATGCAAATCTAGAATCATCTGGATAGAAGGTGGGATATCTTCTTGCTCACAAACACTTATGAGATTTATTCAACTTCCTGGTTATTCTCCACTGATTAGTGGTCCAAATAAAGCTTCTTAGATCGTGTTTCATCCTGGTTTGATAAGAATCATGAAGCTATTGCCATATGTCCGAACAGACTAATCTGGAATCATCTGGATAGAAAGTGGATATCTTCTTAATCACAAACTCTTATGAGACTTATTCAACTTCCTGGTTATTCTACACTGATTAGTGGTTCCAAATAAACTTCTTAGATCGTGGTCATCCTGGTGTTGATAAGAATCATGAAGATAATGGCATATGTCCGAACAGGCTAATCTGGAATCATCTGGATAGAAGGTGGGATATCTTCTTACTCACAACACTTATGAATTTATTCGACTTCCTGGTTATTTTCCACTGATTAGTGGTTCCAAATAAAGCTTCTTAGATCGTGGTTCATCCTGGTTTGATAAGAATCATGAAGATATTGCCATATGTCCAAACAGGCTAATCTGGAATCATCTGGATAGAAAGTGGGGATATCCTCTTACTCACAACTCCTATGAGATTTATTCAACTTCCTGGTTATCTCTCCACAGATTAGTGGTTCCAAATAAAGCTTCTTAGATCGTGGTTCATCCTGGTTTGATAAGAATCAAGAAGATATTGCCATATGTCTGAAACAGGCAATCTGGAATCATCTGGATAGAAAGTGGGATATCTTCTTACTCACAACTCCTATGAGATTTATTCAACTTCCTGGTTATTTTCCACTGATTAGTGGTTCCATAAAGCTTCCTTAGATCGTGGTTCATCCTGGTTGATAAGAATCATGAAGATATTGCCATATGTCCGAACAGGCCAATCTGGAATCTCTGGATAGAAAGTGGGAATCTTCTTACTCACAACTCCTATGAGATTTATTCAACTTCCTGGTTATTCTCCACTGATTAGTGGTTCCAAATAAAGCTTCTTAGATCGTAGTTCATCCTGGTTTGATAAGAATCATGAAGATAATGGCATATGTCCGAACAGGCAAATCTAAAATCATCTGGATAAAAGGTGGGATATCTTCTTGCTCACAACACCTTATGAGATTTATTCAACTTCCTGGTTATTCTCCACTGATTAGTGGTTCCAAATAAAGCTTCTTAGATCGTGGTTCATCCTGGTTTGATAAGAATCATGAAGATATTGCCATATGTCCGAACAGGCTAATCTGGAATCATCTGGATAGAAAGTGGGTATCTTTTCACTCACAACTCCTATGAGATTTATTCAACTTCCTGGTTATTCTCCACTGATTAGTGGTTCCAAATAAAGCTTCTTAGATCTTGTTTCATCCTGGTTTGATAAGAATCATGAAGATAATGGCATATGTCCGAACAGGCAAATCTAGAATCATCTGGATAGAAGGTGGGATATCTTCTTGCTCACAACACTTATGAGATTTATTCAACTTCCTGGTTATTCTCCACTGATTAGTGGTTCCAAAAAAAGCTTCTTAGATCGTGGTTCATCCTGGTTTGATAAGAATCATGAAGATATTGCCATATGTCCGAACAGGCTAATCTGGAATCATCTGGATAGAAAGTGGGATTCTTCTTACTCACAACTCCTATGAGATTTATTCAACTTCCTGGTTATTCTCCACTGATTAGTGGTTCAAATAAAGCTTCTTAGATCGTGGTTCATCCTGGTTTGATAAGAATCATGAAGATATTGCCATATGTCCGAACAAGCTAATCTGGAATCATCTGGATAGAAAGTGGGATATCTTCTTACTCACAACTCCTGTGAGATTTATTCAACTTCCTGGTTATTCTCCACTTATTAGTGGTTCCAATCAAGCTTCTTATATATGGTTCATCCTGGTTTGATAAGAATCATGAAGATATTGACATATGTCCGAACAGGCTAATCTGGAATCATCTGGATAGAAAGTGGGTATCTTCTTACTCACAACTCCTATGAGATTTATTCAACTTCCTGGTTATTCTCCACTGATTAGTGGTTCAAATAAAGCTTCTTAGATCGTGGTTCATCCCCTGGTTTGATAAGAATCATGAAGATATTGCCATATGTCCGAACAGGCTAATCTGGAATCATCTGGATAGAAAGTGAATATCTTCTTACTCACAACTCCTATGAGATTTATTCAACTTCCTGGTTATTCTCCACTGATTATTGTTCCAAATAAAGCTTCTTAGATCGTGGTTTATCCTGGTTTGATAAGAATCATGAAGATATTGCCATATGTCCGAACAGGCCAATCTGGAATCATCTGGATAGAAAGTGGGATATCTTCTCTTACTCACAACTCCTATGAGATTTATTCAACTTCCTGGTTATTCTCCACTGATTAGTGGTTCCAAATAAAGCTTCTTAGATCGTGGTTCATCCTGGTTTGATAAGAATCATGAAGATATTGCCATATGTCCGAACAGGCTAATCTGGAATCATCTGGATAGAAAGTGGGATATCTTCTTACTCACAACTCCTATGAGACTTATTCAACTTCCTGGTTATTCTCCACTGATTAGTGTGATAATTTGTATGAATTAAGGAGTAAGATTGGTGAGAATTGAAGTATCAAAGAGGCAAGTATGAGAGAAGATCCGAGAGATTGAGAGTGAGAGAGTTTGCGCAAGAGTAAAAGAGAGGAATATGAGGAATTATATTTCCTTAATCTTAAGTGGTAACCTATTACAAAGCTATTTAAAGAATACAAGAGGAGGAAGGTCGACAGGATTAAGAGAATAAACAAAGAAGGTAGTACAGAAAGAATAAAGAAATCGGGAGAGGATCGAGATCAAGGGCAGGCTCGTTCAGCCGGGTGAAAGTGACAGCACCTAACGGTGGCACTGCACTGATCTTCCTTGTTGAACCCGTGTCACTCTCTCAACGTTCTCTTCCCTCTTGTCGACATCCTTCCTATATAAATTCTCCTTTTAAAATAACCCAAGTCTTTCCTTGACTTGCAAGACACTCATGAGTTTATTCAAACTCTTCATTGGCGCGCCAAACACTTCTCCTCTCATTCTTCTCATAGTCTCTTGTTAACCAGA
This sequence comes from Raphanus sativus, assembly GCF_000801105.2. Lineage (NCBI taxonomy): Eukaryota > Viridiplantae > Streptophyta > Magnoliopsida > Brassicales > Brassicaceae > Raphanus > Raphanus sativus. Next base: position 12,505 of record NW_026617006.1, on the reverse strand, counting down.
TCACTCCTTTTATTTCTTCATGTCAACACTCCCCCTCAAGCTTGACCATATGAAACAAGTCAAGCTTGGAAGCCATGAAGCAATCCCTCATTAAAACCTTAGCTAGGCAAAACCCAGTGGGAATAAAATCCAAGCCAAGGAAAAAGAGTAGATCACTTCATGGAGGAGAGATCAGTACACTGAGATATCTATGAGTCCCATCCTCGGATGGATGGACTTACACACTTTAGTACTTGCTGCCTTTGTGAAGATATCAGCTAGCTGGTCTTCACTTCTTGTGTAGCATGGGAGGTTTACTTGCTGCTCCATGGCCTGTCTCACTTGTGACAGTCTACTTCTATGTGTTTGGTTCTCTCATGGAAAACTGAGTTGATGTTATGTGTATTGCAGCTGGTTGTCACAATGCATAGTCATTGGTGTGTTGATCTCGATCCCCAAGTCTTTTAGCAGTCCCTTGATCCATTAAGCTCACTTGTAAGGTTCCTCATTGATCTATACTCTGCTCAACACTTGAGCAGATACCACCTTTGCTTCTTGCTCTTCCATGTGACCAGATTCCTCCAATGAAGGTGCAATAGCTGTAGTTGATCTCTATCAACTCTATCTCCAGCCCAATCAGCATCACAGTACCCAACCACTTCAGTATTCTTGTTACATGCCATCCACACTCCTTGACCAGGCGCCTCTCTCAGTATCTTAAGATCCTTTCCACCCATGTTCCAGTGATGAACCTTGGGAGATCCCATGTGCTGGCTACTTTGTTCACAGCAAAGCACACATCAGGCCGGTAATGGTTAGATAGATAAGCTTGCCACACCATTCTTCTATACTTCTTGACATCTTTGAATGGAGTAGCTTCATACTCCCCCTCTCGCAAGCACCATGTAGCCTTCTCCAATGGTGTTTTGGCCTGTCTACTTCCAATGGTTCCTGCCTCATTCAAGATATCAAGTGTGTAACTTCCTTTGAGATATGAACAGCCCTCTTTAGAGCGGCAAAATTCAATCCAAGGAAGTACCTTAACTCTCCCAAATCCTTAATATCAAAAGTAGATTTTGAGAAAAGATTTAGTTGAGATGATAACCTTCCTTGTTGCTACAGTGTTGAGATGAAGTGATAATAAGAGAAGAGAAGAAGTGTTGAGCATATTTGGAGTTGGCACTATTACAGTAACTTTTAGTTACCACAGTAAATAAGAAGTTACTGTAATAGTGAAAGGTGAAAAGAAGTTACCCGGGCAAGTGAGAAGAGATGGCAAGAGCTTTGGACTAAAGGAGAGGCTTTGAATAGTGATCAGACCGTTGAGTCTTGTGTGAAGGAAGAGAGGCGCACATACAGCTTTGGACAGGCTGTAAAGGTCCAAAGCATGTGAGCTCTCTCAGCCATACAATTCAAACCATCCAGCCTTGCTATGTTGACTCCACATGCTTAGTATAGTAAACTGTCTAGGTTCATTTTGCGCAAACCTCTGATTCCTCTCTTTCTATATATTTGTAATCTCAGCTCATTAATAAGATTATGCTGTATGAGCTCTCAAATAGTAAAAGATGATTTCTTTGTTCTTAAACTCTTAGATCTTTGATTCACAAACCCTCTCAATCTCTTAAAACTCTTTCTAATCTCTAAAATGTCATGGTATCAGAGCCAGGTTCATTAAAAGAAAGAGTATTTCGTGATCTTTGAAGAATGTTCTTGAGTGTTCTTGAGTGTTTTTAGTGAGCTAGATCTTTGAAAATTTGAGTTTGGGTCTGTTGGTGTTTCTTTTGAAGGACAAGTTTCAAGGAGGTTCCTTTAGGTGTTTGACAAGCACAGAAGGAGAGTCTAGCTTGCTGAGAAGCTTGGCGAGTTGTTTGGAGAGTCTTGGAGGAAGATCTAAGCTAAAGCTTGGTCCTTTGGATGGTGTTTGTGGATTGCTGAGTCTTGTGTGTTGATCTCTGTGTTTGCGGTTGGTTATTGATGAATAACAACAAGTGTAACAGGGAAATGGAGTGGAATTGGTCAATCTGGTTGAAGACAGCCTTGAAGAGCTGTGGGATTGGGAGAAATGGTGTAAAGGTGGGATCTTTAAAGGAGGTCACCACTGATGAGAGTAATGTAAAGGTGGAGTCTTTGAAGGAGATGGCCACTGATGGTAGTACACTGCTCAAGGGGATTGAAGATGTTCATGAGAACAAGATCAGTCTTAGGAGAGTGTATGAGGTCAAGGAGGGGATCCTTGGAGTTAGAGATCATCTAATGGAGTTGCAACACTTGTGGGATGAGCTACAAGAGTTGAGAACTCATGTGGATGCTACACCAAAGCAAGAGGTGATAGCAAGGCTCTCGGCGAGCATGGAGTCATCTTATGGATGGCTAGTAGAGATGGTTCTCAATGGAGAACAACTTGCGGATGTAGAAGGAATGTGTGTACTGGTGGAGAGAGCACACAAGATGATGAGAGGTTGGTTAACCATGAGTAGGAGTAAGGGCTCATGGAGGCTAACCGGGAGTAGGAGTGAGAGCTTCCGGAAGAAGAGGAAAGGGAGAATGCTAGCTAAGGGGTTTAGCAACATGAGAAGGTGTAGGAAGAGAGTTGTGGGAGTATGCAACTACTCTGCCTATATGGGAGAAGGGAGCATGGTTCCAAAGAAGCCAGAAGTAGATGAGCATGTAACCAAGAAGGAATGGAGTGAGTTTGTTAAGCATATGTATGCTTTGGTTACGACCCGGAGGGATAGCTCTCCTACCAAAGCATACACATCAAACAAACCCATTATCATTGATTCTGGTGCGAGTCATCACATGATCAGTGATAGACATCTACTAAAGGATATAAAAACATCCAGTGGAGGAGTAAAGATAGCAAATGGGGACATGATTCCCATAGAAGGAGTGGGGAAACTCAAACTGTTTGATAAGGAAACTAATGCCTTCTATATGCCTCGGTTTGAATCAAACTTGCTATCAGTGAAGAGAGCAACGGTTGATCTAGGTTGTCAAGTAGTATTCAGGCCAGAAGAGGTGGAGTTTCAAGACTTAAAGACTGGAAGAGTCATTGGTAGAGGTGATAGCAAGAATCAGCTATACCATCTCCTTGTGACCAAGGAGTCTCCTGATCCTATGTGTTTGAGCAGTGCTGCTGAGAAAGTGGACAACATGATTTGGCATGCAAGGCTAGGACATCCACACGCTCGGGCTATGGGATTGGTAATGCCTAACATGTCATTAAACCATTTGGAGTGTGAAGCATGCATTCTAGGGAAGCATTGTAGGACAGTGTTCCCAACTTCAGAGACAACCTATGAGCATTGCTTTGATCTAGTTCACTCGGATGTGTGGACTGCTCCATGCATGTCCAGAGATAGCCAGAAATACTTTGTGACTTTCATTGATGAGAAGTCAAAGTATACTTGGCTAACATTGCTTCCATCTAAGGGCAGGGTGTTGGAGGCATTTATGAACTTCCAAGCATATGTATCCAATCAATACAATGCTTCCGTGAAGATATTGAGGTCAGATAATGGAGGTGAATACATCAGCAATGCATTCAAGAGCCATCTAGCCAAGAATGGGATTGTGCACCAGACTAGTTGTTCTTATACACCACAACAGAATGGTGTAGCTGAGAGGAAGAATAGGCACTTAATGGAGGTTGCAAGGTCGATGATGTTTCATGCAAATGTCCCAAAGAGATTTTGGGGAGATGCTGTGCAAACTGCTTGCTATCTTATCAACCGGGTCCCAACAAAGATTCTGAATGATGTGTCTCCATTTGAGGTGTTGAATAAGAAGAAGCCTTTCATTGATCATCTAAGGGTATTTGGATGTGTGTGCTATGTGATGACTCCAGGAGAACTGAGGAATAAGTTGGAAGCCAAGAGTACCAAAGCTATGTTCATTGGATACTCCATCACACAAAAGGGTTATAAGTGTTATGATCCTGATGAAAAGAGAGTGATGGTGTCTAGAGAAGTGAAGTTTGTTGAAACTAAAGGGTATTATGAAGAAAAGGAGTGGGAAAATTTGAAGGATTTGTCTCAAGCTCCATCTGATAGGGCAACAACACTGAGAGTGATGTTGGAGAGGTTAGGGATAGGAGTATCCCCGGATCCGAGTTCTGGAGGAAGAGAGTCTTCCAACCAGCATGGTGAAGCTGTGAGAACAACTCCTCTTGATCATGAGAGGGGGAATGGAACTGAATCTCAAAATCAAGGAGATTCAAGTCAACAACATGATCAAGAGGCGACTGCTGGAGTAGAGAGTGGTGCTCAATCTAGTGAAGATGAGCAAAGAGAAGCTACTTCTACTGGTTCAGATACTCAGTCCAGTGAAGATTGGGGAGAAGATTCTGGTGGATCAAATGAGAGTGGTGATCAAGCTGAGGAACAAGAGCCACAAGAAGAGGAACAGGTGCAGGAGTTAAGGAGAAGCACTAGAGTGAAGAGAGATCCCTCCAACTGGGTAAACACAAGAGTGTACTACAATGCCCAGGCTGTGGAACATCCCTCTCAAGCTGTGTGTTCCTTTGCAGAGTTTCCGGATGATCATGTAGCTTTCACAGTGAGCTTGGATGAGTGTTACATCCCGAGGACTTATGAGGAAGCTGTAGCTATAAAAGAGTGGAGAGAATCAGTGGCTGATGAATCTGGAGCTATGATTAAAAATGAAACTTGGTATGAGAGTGAGCTACCTAAAGGGAAGAAGGCAGTGACTAGTAAATGGGTGTTCACAATCAAATTCTATCCTGATGGGAGAATAGAGAGGCGCAAGTCTAGGCTGGTGGCAAGGGGATTTACTCAGACATATGGTGAGGACTATGTGGAGACCTTTGCACCAGTAGCTAAACTCCATACTATCAGGATTGTACTGTCTCTAGCTGTGAATCTTGAGTGGGATTTGTGGCAGATGGATGTGAAGAATGCATTTCTTCAAGGAGAATTGGAAGATGAGGTGTATATGCATCCACCACCAGGTCTTGAGCATCTAGTCAAGAAGGGCAATGTGCTGAGGTTAAAGAAAGCTATCTATGGTCTTAAGCAGTCTCCAAGGGCGTGGTACAATAAGCTAAGCACTACACTGAATGGGAGAGGATTCAGGAAGTCAGAGTTGGATCACACTCTCTTTACCTTAACCACCCCATCCGGCATTATTGTGTTGCTTGTCTATGTTGATGATATCATCATCACAGGAAGTGATAAGGAAGGCATCAAGGCTACAAAGGAGTATCTTAAAGCAAGTTTTGAGATCAAAGACTTGGGAGAAATGAAGTACTTCCTTGGGATTGAGATATGCAGATCAAAGGAAGGGTTGTTTCTGTCTCAAAGGAAGTATGTGATTGATCTCTTGAAAGGAGCTGATGCATATGGGGGAAAGACAGCAAAGATGCCAATGGAGGATGGTTACAAGGTTCCACGTGAGGGGGAGATTGAGGATAGCAAGCCATTTCATGATCCTAAGCTATACAGAAAGATAGTGGGGAAACTGATCTACCTTACCATCACAAGACCTGATGTGTGCTTTGCGGTGAATCAAGTGAGTCAGCACATGCAAGTTCCTAAGGAGCATCATTGGAGAATGGTGGAAAGGATCTTGATGTATCTGAATGGAACGACTGGTCTTGGAGTTTGGATGGGATGTAACAAGAGCACTGAGGTTGTAGGCTACTGTGATGCGGATTGGGCTGGAGACCGAGCAGACAGAAGATCAACAACCGGCTATTGTACATTCATTGGAGGTAATCTTGTCACATGGAAGAGCAAGAAGCAGAAGGTGGTGTCTTGTTCTAGTGCTGAGGCTGAGTATAGAGCTATGCTTAAGCTCACTAACGAGCTAGTATGGATCAAGGGGATTCTGAAGCATTTGGAGATTGAGCAAGCAACTCCAATGGTTATGCACTGTGATAATCAAGCAGCCATCCATATAGCCTCTAACTCAGTGTTCCATGAAAGAACCAAACACATTGAGGTGGATTGTCACAAGGTGAGGCAGATGATGATACTTGGGGTTATTCTGCCTTGTTACACTAGGAGTGAGGATCAGTTGGCTGATGTGTTCACAAAGGCAGCAAGGCAAAAGACAATGGAGTCCATTCATATCAGATTGGGGCTCATTGATCTTTCGCCTAAGCACTAGTCTATACACTCTCCTGATCATGTGATCTCTACTCTTTCCTCATTAAGGTTTTGTCCCAATGGGTTTTCCTTAATGAGGTTTTAACGAGGGAGATCTCATGGTCCTTCCAAGCTTGACTTGTTTCACATGGTCAAGCTTGAGGGGGAGTGTTGAGATGAAGTGATAATAAGAGAAGAGAAGAAGTGTTGAGCATATTTGGAGTTGGCACTATTACAGTAACTTTTAGTTACCACAGTAAATAAGAAGTTACTGTAATAGTGAAAGGTGAAAAGAAGTTACCCGGGCAAGTGAGAAGAGATGGCAAGAGCTTTGGACTAAAGGAGAGGCTTTGAATAGTGATCAGACCGTTGAGTCTTGTGTGAAGGAAGAGAGGCGCACATACAGCTTTGGACAGGCTGTAAAGGTCCAAAGCATGTGAGCTCTCTCAGCCATACAATTCAAACCATCCAGCCTTGCTATGTTGACTCCACATGCTTAGTATAGTAAACTGTCTAGGTTCATTTTGCGCAAACCTCTGATTCCTCTCTTTCTATATATTTGTAATCTCAGCTCATTAATAAGATTATGCTGTATGAGCTCTCAAATAGTAAAAGATGATTTCTTTGTTCTTAAACTCTTAGATCTTTGATTCACAAACCTCTCAATCTCTTAAAACTCTTTCTAATCTAAAAAATGTCAACCAGTGATGATTATGTCATCAACATATACCAGTATGACTATGATACCTTCCTTGCTGGTGAGCTGAAGAGAGAATGGTCTGCTTGTGATTCACAAAGCCTCTTCCATTCAATGTTGAGCTTAGCTTGTGGTACCATGCTCTTGGAGATTGTTTCAATCCGTAGATGGCCTTCCTGAGTCTAAGCACATTTCTAGTTTCACCATGTCTTCAAGGCCAGGAGGAGGTCTCATGTATACTTCATCATCTAATTCTCCTTGAAGAAATGCATTCTTCACATCCATTTGCCACAAGTCCCACTCCAAGTTGACCGCAAGTGAGAGTAGGATTCTTATGGTGTGCAGTTTTGCCACTGGTACAAATGTATCCAAGTAATCTTCACCATAAAATTGAGTGTAGCCTCTTGCCACCAGTCTGGTTTTCTTCCTCTCTGGCTTTCCATTGGCTCCATACTTGATTGTGAAGAGAAGCCGGCTTGTCACTGCTTTCTTTCCTTTGGGAAGCTCACTTTCAAAGTATGTTCCATTCTTTTCCATAGCTCCCATCTCATCTCCAACAGATGCTCCCCACTCCTCATCTTGCATGGCTTCCTCATATGTCTTTGGAATCCATTCTTGATCCACTTCAGTAATGAAGGCTTGATGCTCTGCTGGGTAGTGAGCTAGTGAGCATACTGCACTAATGGGATGTGCCACGGCTTCTGCATTGAAGTACACTCTTGTCTTGGTCCATTCTGAAGCTGGTTTCCTGATCCTTGTACTTCTTCTAGGTTGTATCTGTTCAGGTTCTGCTTCAGCTTCAGTGACTTCGGTTGGTGCCATCATCTCATCTTGATCATGAGATACTGAGGTTTCTTGAGTTTGCATTGGTTGTTGCTCAGTACTATCACCCCCTTCAGGATCAAGATGAGTGATCTCAACATCTGTAGCTGCTTCTTCTGTAGCTTGTGTTGGAACCTCACTGACCGGGGCTGGTGATCTAGATAAACTGATACCAAGCCTCTCCATCACCACTCTAAGGTTACTTGCTCTGTCCGAGGCAGATTGAGATAGATTCTCAAGCTCTTCCCAACTCCTCTCAGCATAGTAGCCTTTTGATTCCAGGAACTTAACATCCTTTGACACTAGGACCCTTCTTGTGTCTGGAACATAACACTTATATCCCTTCTGATGTGTAGAGTAGCCAATAAACATTGCCTTAGTGCTCTTAGGTTCTAGCTTGTTCCTTAGTTCTCCTGGTACAAATACAAAACAAACACACCCAAAAACCCTCAAATGATCTATGGAAGGTTTAGTTTTGTTCAGTACCTCATATGGTGTGGAATCAAGGAGGACTCTAGTGGGAGTGCGGTTGATGAGGTAAGTGGCAGTGACAACTGCATCTCCCCAAAACCTCTTAGGGACATTTGCATGAAACATAATGCTCCTGGTCACCTCCATTAGATGCCTGTTCTTTCTTTCTGCCACACCATTTTGTTGTGGAGTGTAGGGACAGCTAGTTTGTTGTATGATTCCATGCGCGGCTAAGTGTTGTTTGAAAGCTGTGCTAGTGTATTCACCACCATTATCTGATCTAAGAATTTTAATCTTGACATTGAAATGGTTAGTGATGTAATTTTGAAAATTTTTAAAAGCTTCTAGCACCCTATCTTTAGATTGCAACAGAGTTATCCAAGTGTACTTAGACTTTTCATCTATGAATGTCACAAAATACTTATGGTGTTCTCTAGATGCACATGGGGCAGTCCACACATCCGAATGAATCAAGTCAAAACAATTATCATAGATAGTCTTGGATTTAGGAAACACATTTCTACAATGTTTTCCTAGAATACAAGCTTCACAATCATTTTGAAAATTAACACTAGGCAAAAGGATGTTTAAGGCATGAGAATGAGGATGTCCTAGTCTAGCATGCCACATTACATCTTTAGGGAAATCAGAAACAGAAACAAATGCAACAGATAAATCAGATGCTGGTCCTGTGTCCTCAAGCAGGTATAAATCTCCTTTTGTGACACCTTTTCCAAGCAACTTACTTGAATCAATATCCTGAAAATACACACTGTTAGGAGTGAAAGTAACATGACAATTTAAATCATTTGTGACTCTCTTAACAGATAACAGGTTTGAAGCAAAGGTTGGCATATAAAAGGCTTTTGATTCTTTATCAAACAGCTTAAGATCACCAACACCTTTGATTGGGATTTTATCACCATTAGCTATCATCACATTTCCTAAGGCTGGAACTATGTTTTTAATCAGGTTTAAATCACTAATCATATGATGTGAGGCACCAGAGTCAATTATCAATGGTTTAGCCGATTTTAACAAGTTTAAAACATCACCAGCAGTGTGAGAAGCATTGAGAGAGATTCCAAGAGTTCTAGAGATACCAGATTCTTTTAGGGCCTTGATGAGAGCATCCAAGTCAGACTTCTTGAGGAGTTCATCCAGGTTAGGCCTTGGTGTGTTGTACGCTGATGTAGATGCCATGGCGCTTCCACCACCTTGGTTTGGAGTCGCCGGTTCAGCACCATCAGCTGAGAAGTTAGCTCTTGCATCCTGGTACTGTGATCTTGGTTCCTTGAACTTGTTTGGCTTTAGGTGAGGGTGCAGGATCCAGCACTTGTCTTTGAGATGACCCTTCTTCTTGCAGTGGTCACAGATCAAGGACTTTCTATCCTCATGTTTGTAAGCAGCTTTGTTGGCTACAATCTCCTCAGCTTGATGCGCCATGTTCAAGTCTCCTTTGCTTCCAAACAGGCTTACTGACCCTTCTTCCTTCTGGATTTGTGCACAAACATCATCTAGGTCAGGGAGTTTATCAGCTCTTAAGATGTGTTTGATCAGTGCTCCATAGGATGTGTTGAGGGTGAGAAGCATTCCAAAGACTTTGTCTTCTTCACGCCTGGCTAGGAGGATGTCAGGATCCACAGTGTGGAGGTCTCAGCAGCTCCAGCTCGGCCCAAAGAGATCTAAACTTGCCAAAGTGTGATTGAAACTCCATGTCCCTTGGTTGAGACCATTGAGAGCTTTCTCTCACTTCAAAGACCCTTGTCAGGTTGGAAACATTCCCATACACTTTGTACAGAGTGTCCCATAGCTGCTTGGTGGTCTCACAGTAGGAGTAGGACTCCATGATTGGGGTTCAAGAGAGCTAAGGAGAGCTGAAAGCACCATGAGGTCTTCTTGGCCCCATTTGTCTTCATCAGCTTCTTCTTTCTCTTTCCCTCTCTCTTCTTGGACAGTAGGCTTTGTGGGTGCTTCAGTTTGCATACTTCCACAAGCCTTTGCCTCCAAGAGCTCTCTTCACCATCCTGGCTGAGAAGAGGTAATTAACCCTTCAAGGTCACAGGAATGTTGAGATGTTTGTGGTTGCTGTTGTGTTCATCCATCTTTCTTCCAAATCGCCAAGAACAGGAGAGAGAAAGTTTATGATGTTGAGATGAAGCATCAAGAGTAAAGAGGAAGAAGATCAAGCGTAAGAGAGCAAAGGATGATCATTGCGTGTGAACCAAGTAATAACCTAGCTTGGAGTACAAGGTGGACAAGTTTAGTAGGTGATTAATGAGAAGGATTAAGTGATGAGGAGAAGTGAAGAAGAAACTCGCCAAGTGAAGTGGTTGGCGCTGAGGAGAAAGGTCACGGGTGAGTTAAGGAAAAGTGGTCCTCCCACCCGTTAGGACCTGTCACTTTCACTCTGCTCACTCTGCCCTCACTGATCATCGACAGATTTGTTTAGTGTTTCCTTTGTTTATTCTTTCTTAGGCTGTCTTCCCTTTATATAAACCTTGTATGCTTACCATAATCGATATCAAGAATTATGTTTCACATTCTCTTGTGTCTCTCACTCTCCGCCATTCTCCCTCTCCCATACTTCTAATCTTCACATTCTATCATGGTATCAGAGCAATAAGCTCTTGAGACCTTCACTTCCGCAAACACATTCTCTGATTTCCTCTATTTCTTTTTCATCCGTGAGACTTCTTGTTCTTGTTCTAGTTCTATTTTGCAAAGTTCTGGTGTTCTTGAGGTGTTCTTCAAGTTCATCTCCAGATTTTACCAAAATAGCAAAGTTTGTTCAAACTGTTCTTGAGAGTTCTCGTTATTTTCTTTTCTTTCTTTTCAAAAACATCTTGTTCAACTATTCTTGAGCTGTTCTTATGGATTCCCTCTGGTTCCACTCATGAAAACTCAAGAATGGTGACTATTCCAGTTACTCTCAAAGGAGGTAACTACTTACACTGGGCGCGGCTAACCAAGACAGCTCTAGGAGGCAGAGGTCTCTGGGGAGTTGTTGAAGAAGGCTTAGACACCAGGAAGAAGACTATCCTAGGAGAGGATGGTAAGGAGGTGGTGGAAGCTGATGCGGATGCTGGAACAAGAAGAGAGTTCAAGAGGATCTCCTGGTTCTGTCCATCCTTCAACAGCTTGGAACCAACAATCTTGGAAGCCTATGACTACTGCGAGACTTCCAAAGATCTGTGGGACACACTCAAGAAGGTGTTTGGTAATGTCTCCACATCACCGTGTGTATGAAGTCAAGAGGGCTATCAATAACTTGTGTCAGGAGGATACTGAGTTTGATAAACATTTTGGGAAGTTCAGAATCCCTTTGGGCAGAGCTGGAGATGTGAGAACCAGCAACCTTGGACCCTGATGTTTGAATGAGAGAAGGGAAACAAGACAAAGTCTTTGCTTTTGCTGTTCACTCTCAACCCCGGGTATAATGATCTAATCACACATCCTGAGGGGAGTGAGTCTCCCATCCCTTGAATGAAGTGTGTGCTCAGATTCAAAAGGAGAAGGGTTTCCGTGGGGCTCTTTGGAGGAAAAGGAGCTCTTATCATTGCAAACCAAGCTAAAGAAGCAGAAGAGATGGGCGTAGCAAACAAGGGCTCTTACAACCAGAAGAGAAGAAAGTGTGGGTGTGTGATCACTGCAAGAAGAAGGGCCACGGCAAGGACAAGTGCTGGATCCTCCACCCACATCTTAAGCCTCAGAAGTTCAGAACTCCATATGCTGATGCTAGAGCACACTTCTCTGGTGAGATGGGAGGTTCATCTACACCAAAGCAAGCAATGGTCCTGGTGATGGAAAGGCCTTAACATTCAGTGGGAGTTCAGCCATGGGGACTGCTCAGGATGAGACTATAGGAGGTCTGACCTCCAGGCTCTCATCAAAGTCCTCAAGGACAACTCTGGTAACACACTTGGTATCTCTCTTAATGCATCATTACAATCGCCTATTGCTTGTATTACTTCAACTCATGAAACTAGTTGTGTAAGCCTCTTGTAATTGATTCAGGAGCTTCTCATCACATGATTAGTGATTCTAGGTGATTAGTAAATGTTTAAACCTGCTCTAGGAATGTGATGATTGCAAATGGGGATAAGATACCTATTAGAGGTGTTGGAACTCTTAAACTGTTTGAAAAAAGACACTAGTGCTTTTTTATATGCCATCCTTTGCATCTAATCTTTTATCTGTGAAGAAGGTCACTAATGATTTAAATTGCAAAGTGATATTTAGTCCTAACGAGGTGTGTTTCAGGATATTGAGAACTAGTAGGTTGCTTGGCAATGGTGTGAGCAAGGGAGACTTGTATCTTCTTGAAGACATCAAAGCCGGCAGCTGATTTATCTACTGCTTTCACTTCAATTCCTGTTGACAAATAATGTATTATGGCATGCTAGACTAGGTCATCCACACTCTA